>NC_051158.1:164863079-165014528 GCF_013339745.2 Dermacentor silvarum | reverse complement strand
TAAAGTAAACGCTGCAGACCCCCTAATTATCCGACAGCTGGAGAAATTGCAACTGTGTCGCCGTATCACCCGCATACTCCACGTAGCAATCATCATCAGTGCAAACCAAAGCCACGCATGACTAGATCGTCGACAAGTTTCTCATGTAGTGATCGTCCCGAGAAGACGACGCAGAAACGGACGCCTATAATGATGACTGCCACACAGCCAGCTTCACCATCTACGCTATCGACACGCCACAGGAATCATGTCCCTGAAACATTTGACGCATCCTATCGCTCGTCTCTATGCGCGGATACGACTCTTCTCCGCAGTGCATGCTTTACACGACTGAACACGGCGTCACGAGATCGCAGATGGACGACGACCATTCTCTGCTAGAACAAGGCCAAGCCACATCCACTGCGACCTCATCCAACGATCAATCAACAGGAATTGGAAACTGCATGGACACAAACTTCTGTATCAGCAACACGAATCGAGAAAATAGAGCAACGATCAGTTCTTCTGGTGAAACGAAACCAACTTGCCTAATGTCAAGACGAAATCAGAATACAAGCACCAGCCCCAATGCACGTACCTTTCAAGGCGAAGACAATTTGGAGTCACATACATCTGAGGATAAAGCTGTTTCGTGACTCTCAGTTTTCTTCTGCATACAACACCTCAACAAACCGCTGCCACTTCTGAAGCTTCGCATGCGCCAAGCAGCATCACGTACTTTCAAATGACAGAAGTGTGCATTCTGAATGACGTCGCAGCAGCCTCGGAAGAGTCTTCTGAGAAGCCTGACACACTGCACTCGTCACCAGACGAGTCTCACAAACAGGAGCAGTGTACAAGCTACACATTCATCTCCACGGTAATTTGCGCAAGCAATCAGAGGCATATTCCGGTAGATACGCTACTTCAACAACTGTCGCAACAACATCCCAAAGATAAACTTCAGCAACTTCAGGAACAACTTCAACGACCCCGACGACAACTTCGAAATAGACGACGACAAAGAGCGTCACCGATAGCACAGATGCGACAACAAGAAAGGCGTCAACGAGCAAGCCCACTCAACTCAAGGCGAACTCAACGAAGACGACGTTTTGCAACCAAGAAAGGTCGCCGAGTGCACCTTCAGCACCACCTATCAGGACTGCTTCCACCCCAAGGATTCCTGCGACGACGCTGTGCACAATGACGAAAAGAACGCAGGCACTTTCCTGACATACTGAACCAACAAGGAATTCGCCTCGACCAGTCAGTCAACAGAACCTTTGAGCGGGAGACACCGCGTGGCTGCCAGTCGCGACGAGTCAGCCGACACCCACTACATCCCAGTTCCCACTGCTGCAATGTGTCAGCACCTTCCTTCATCGGGGCATGCATATGTCGTCCAGAGTGCAACAGCCAGCCTCGGTCACCCGAGCTATGCTGGCGCACACGCACGCACGCACGCACTCACTCACGCGCACACACACACACACCACACACACACACCACACACACACACACACACACACACACACACACACACACACCACACACACACACACACACACACACACACACACACACACACACATATATATATATATATATATATATATACTTATGGCAACATAAGGCTAACAGACAATGAAGCCTAAGAGAAAAAAAAATTAAATTATGGGGTTTTACGTGCCAAAACCACTTCTGATTATGAGGCACGCCGTAGTGGGGGACTCCGGAAATTTGGACCACCTGGGGTTCTTTAACGTGCACCTAAATCTAAGTACACGGGTGTTTTCGCATTTCGCCCCCATCGAAATGTGGCCGCCGTGGCCGGGATTCGATCCCGCGACCTCGTCTAAGAAAGCATAGGAAAAATTAGCTGTGGTCAAAATTCAAATGTAAAAAAATGTGGTTGATCCCTCTTATATAGGAATCGGTATAGAACACGAAAGTGAAACGTGTCTTCACAGAAGTAGTGTAATGTTTATTGCACATTGATATATAATGTCTATTGGTGTTTTGTGGCTAAAGCGCCCTTAGGCGTTGATGCACCCACGCTGACGCCTGGTGGCACGTCTCCTCCATCACGACTACCAACGTCGATGACCATGAGCAACCGTCGTGCATATGGAAGCTGCACTACGCTGCACACGCTAGCACAACGCGAAAGACGAAGCACGTAACTGACACACTAATACAACGCGCAAGACAAAGCACGTAACTGAATCGTCACCGAGTCAAATCAGCGCGTACAGCGCGTCGTAATTGCAGCCTCCGCGATCAACTTCAGAAACATTTTCAGAGCTAATTGCGGAGGCCACGCTCCGCTGTGCTGAGTACGGTGAACGCCACCTAGGTGGCGTTGGTAGTGCTTCTTGATGCCAGCGTCCCTTCGAATGCTGGCATCGAGGCGTCGTAGTGCTGAGACCACCGAAGCGTTCACTGCCGGTGCGCGTTAGTGTCATAATGCAGTACTTCTCTTTTCTGCTCGTAGGCGGCGGCACCGCCCCGAGCAAGAGCGCGGGTACACGGAGGAGTGTTAGATATATAAGGCGCGTCTGTGTAGCTCTCTGCAAATGCGTTTGTGGCGCAATGGGTTAAACGCTCGGCGATCTATCGTCGCGGACCGAGAGGTCGTGGGTTCGATTTCCAAATTTTGCATGTTTGTGGAACTTTTTCTTCTGGTTTCTTTCTTTGTATTATGTTCTATGACGTATTTCCGTGACGGAAATACGTCACTGACGTATTTCCGTGACGGAAATACGTCAGTGAAGTCTTGGTGGACCCCGGCATAAAACACTTTCGTGTTAAAATAACTAAGAAAGTGGACGAAACAATACCGTTCCGCCAGCGGCAGCCTACTCACAACCGCTGCATCACACCTGTGTTGCACTAGCAAATGTGGGACAACGGCTATCGACCCGGCCACGATTTTGGTTATTTATGCTTACTGGATCTAACCTTCGAAGTGTTAGCTACCGCCACTCGGGGCCATAGCGGGCGGTGATCTTAGGGCAGTAGGCACCTGGCTAAAAAATCCTCGTATGCTAACCAATGGTATGAAGGCTGCCAGATTCGATACCCTCGCTATGAATGAACGACAGAAGAAGGGAAACCGAGGGGCTCGACTTTCGTTAATCATGACCATATAAAACCAACAAGCAATGAAGCCAAGAAAAACATCGGGGAAGTTAGCCCTGGTTGAAATTGAAATGTAGAAAAAAATTGAGGAATTGGAAATGAAAGTGGATGAAAAGACAACTTGCCGCCGCTGGGAGCCTCCGAATTACGTGTGCATTGCCGTACAAATTGTGCTGCGGCGATGGCTATCATTGAATATGTATGCTTTCTTCGAAAGACGATCCACGAAAGTCTGCGGTCTTGTGTATGCGTCTGCTTCCTGCGTCGCTGCTGTGCAATTTGTGTAGTAATGATGAATAATGCGTTATCTTTTATGTGACCTAATGCACTGAAGAGCGTCTTGTTTCTCAATAGGGTAGAGTCGCCACTGCTGCCTATTATGTGTGAAGACGCCGGGGCCATAACGTTGTGCTTGTTAGACCTCGTCAAATTGCTGAATTAAAGAAAACACAGTAATGTTAGTGCTGCGATTTCATCAACACGTGATTGTGTTGATGAAATTGCACTACAAACGTGAATATTGAGTCTTGATTCTGCAGAATGTATGTTTGAAATTGAACGTTTGCGATTTCACAATTGTTCAATTCCATAAATACATTATGTAGATTCAAAATTCACGATTCATTTTATTTCTCCAAGAAAGAAAGCTGAGGAAAGAAAGCTGCCTTCAAGCAGGTTGACGTGGCCCGGGGTCCGTGAAAGTGAATAAAAATGACTACGGCAGTGTCGGAGGTGCATGGTTTCCACAAACAGACAGCGCATAACAAAAACGATGTGACTCGCAGTACAGGTAAGCTCACAGACAGCTTATTTCTTTTAAATAAAAAGAATTTCGTTGCCTAATCGGAACCAAGCTCAAAGGAAGGTTACGCTCAAGGACCTGCCAATTCTTCCTTCGAAAAATGTGGGCCAATCCCCGAGATTGTGCAACTCGAACCCGCTGTGGTGGTGCAGTGTCTTCGACGTTGCGCTGCTAAGTCAGAGGTCCTGGGATCGAATCCCGGCCGCAGCGGACGCATTTCAATGGGAGCGAAATGCAAAAACGCCCGTGTACCGTGCATTGGGCGCACTGCAGGTGGTATAAACTATTTCGGAGTGCCCGAATACGGCGTGCCTCATAATTATATCGTTGTTTACACCCGAAAAACCCCAGAATCCTTTAGTACAGTTCAAAAAGCCAATACCCAATTGTAGAAACAAACACCACGTATAGTGCCAATTAAGGCGACTCGATTTGGCGGTACCGGACGTCGTCCAAACACCGGACGTAGTGCGAATTAAGGCGGCCGCGGCGGCAGGCGATGCACGCGAGCGCAGAACTGAGCAATACCACCATGCCGTCGCTGTCCTGCTGTCATAGTCATTTCGTCATCGTCGTTTCATGGCCTTCATGACATTGGGATCATTGTTTCGTTGTCTTATCACCGTCATCGCGCCGTCTCGAGCAGTCACCGGCATACCGTCTTCATCATTTCATCACCGTTGTATCATTGCTGACATCGCGTCATCAAAAAGTCGCCGTCATGACATCGTGGCCGCTCCATCGTCATTCTGTCATAGCGACTGCGCTGTCGCCAACTGATTGTCACCCTACCTCACGTCATCGTCGTGATTTCAGCTTCGTCATCTCTCTGTCATTTTAGCATCGTCGACACGCCATCGTCACCATACTGTTGTGGTCATGCACTCACAGCCGGTCGAGGTGGCACGAAGAACGTAGTAAATCTACATCTGTGTAATTCATTATGATGCAATGCGCCACGGTAGCTCATGAGCTGTGGTGTTACGCGGCTGAGCACGAGGTCACGGGTTCAGTTCCCTGCCACGGCGACCGCACTCTGATGAAGGCAGAATGCAAAAAAGCTCACGTGACATGCACTGGGTGCACGTTAAAGATCGCCAGGTGGTTTAAATTAAACCGGAATTCTCCACTATTGTGCGCTCCGAAATCAGATCATGGTTTTGGCTAGTAAAACAACAGAATATATTTTTATGATAATGCATTATAAATTCATTGGGAGGCATTCGGCGAGGCAGTTGTGATGGTAGTGCTCTCTTTAAAGCTTGAAGCCCCTTAACGACTCCACAGTCGCAAAATGAAATTAAGATTAATACATTATTAGAGCTTACGGTACCTGGAATGCGCATCGTCCAGTGCTTCAAGAGAGTGCATAAGACTCCACTGCAGGATTGTTTACCAGTGTGCGAGAGGCATTTAACTATATAGCACAACAAAACCAGCCTCCACTGACAATATTTGTCTATTTAAATGCTGAAAAATTCAGGTCTGCATTGTAACTGATCAGCCCTTATTGGAGATAGGAAGCAACCGTGTATGGTGTTTTGGTTTATAGTATAGTTATTCTGCTTGCCAAGGTATACGAATATGGCCGTATCATATATGGTAAAGAGTACGTAGATAGAAGCACAGGTGAAATGTGTGGGCAATAAGCTTATAATTATCTTTCCTCTTTATGACTTCTATACTTTACATACGAATTCTATCAAGTCCTTCGACTTGGGCCGAAATTTTCGTTGAAGCCTTCCCTCCGCGACGGGCAAAAAGTTGTTTTCAACATCAACTGTTGATGTTGAAGATTTATTTTATTCCGTTCCACAGCGTGAACTTCTGTCTTCCGTACATGCATGTATTGGGAACAGTGGCACGGTTTTATTGCAGAATGATGCCGGACTTTCAGTGGGTAACTTTTTAAGTCTTTTGGAATATTACCTTCAAATTACTTTTATTGTTTTTAATGACCAACCGTATTTACAACGGAATGGTATTTGTATTGGGTCATGTGTTGCTCCGGTTCTTGTTGATATTTTTCTGTCTAGTCTGGACCGTTCTTCAGACCAAGCATTTATTGAGCGGGAAGTTTTAAAAGTTTTAGATACGTTGGCGATTTTTTTGTATATTTATCGCTTGACTCCTCCTACCAGAATACAATCAATAATGTTTTCGATGATTTTAAGGAACATGGACAAGGTCTTGTTTTTACCCACAAGAGTCCACAAAACAATGTTTTGCAGTTCTTGGAACTGAAGCTCGAGTTCTGTGAACGCAGTGTGTGTTGGGCGTATCAAATAGGTGCGAAAAAGGAACTTTTGTCCTTTAAGTCTGCGCACTCGAAAATTGTAAAAAGAGGCATTGCGTCATCTTGCATGGAATCGGCTCTTAAATGTTCGCGTGTGCACAAGATGCAAGAAAGCTTTGATAATAAAATAAGTCGACTTCTGGCAGCTGAGTTCCCTATGTCGCTTTTGACTTGCCTGGTTGAAGCTCTGATTCAGAAAAGAAAAACCACGATAAGGCCGGCCGTCGAACGTGGTACGCGAAGGCTTGCGGTGGTCCCTTATGTGCATAAGCTCACCCATCAACTCAAGAAAGTTGGTTGCAGACATTGCGTTCCTTTGGCGTTTTCTGCGCCGAACAAGCTTTCTAAGCTATGCTCCCGCACGTGCGGTGAGAGATGCCAAATTCGGCATGGTAGTTCCTACGTCTCGGGAGCTGTCGGCGTGGTTTATGCCATTCCATTCTCATGTGGTAAGACGTACGTTGGCCAGACAGGGCGTTGCGTCAATGAGCGACTTAGGGGACATGGGCAAAAAGTCAACAAAAATGTAGATAGAGGAGCGCACCTTGTTGCACATATAAACTCTTGCATTAATTGTGAGGCGCGACTTGATGGGACGTTTTTTCTTTGCAAAAGCAAGAATGAGCATGCGCGGCTTGACTTAGAGGCCTACCACAAAAAAGACAACGTGATAATTGCATCAGTGATACATCTTTGTCCATGCACCCATCTGAATTTGACTTTATACGTTTGTGTGTGATAACTTTCGCAGATATCTGTAATTTATTCTGTGTGCCTGCGTGGTTGTGTGGGCTATGGTTTATATATGCATCGACGACGAAGAAATGAAGTTGTTAGTCAGCACCAGTGTGTGTCGTATCTTCCTTTTGTGGTCCGTCTCCCGGTGTTTGCGCTGTAAGTTTAAGTTCAGAACTATTCGATTCGATGACCTAATCGAATAGTGAATATTCGATTCGAGGATCGCATTGAAGAGGGCAATATTCGATTCATTATTCGAAAGTTTCGAATATTCGCACACCCCTAAATGATGATAAAGACAAGCACCGTTTTCATCGTGAAAAGGGGCCACTTTCTAAACACCCTTGCCTTTCTTGCGATTAAGCGGGCTGCACATGCTAAAGCTAGATTTGCACGTAAATACTAGAGTCAGCAGGAACTGCGTTTTGCGGTTTATGAGAAGTTATGAGAAGCTTTGGCAGAACGCGAACGACATGAATCTTACCCTCATTACGGACAAGGCTTTCCCCACCCGCACTGGCACGTCCACACAAAGAGACACCACTCCGGATCTCTGCTTCGTCAAGAATATCGCCGACGCCCGTTGGTCCAACCTCGCGGTAGATTTTGGTAGCGACCATTTCTTATTGGCCGTACACTTCCCCACAGTCAGCAGGAAGACCAAGACGTACACGTGGGTGGACTGGGACCTCTTCCGTAAGACTCGCGCAGAACGACCCCCTCCCTACGCCACGCCAAGTCTCGAGACGTGGACGGATCAGCTTAAGGTCGACGTCGGCAAGGCCACCAAAACCATCTGTACAGACCTGCCCACCGAGAGGATGGACAGTCGCCTAGCCCACCTGCTCGAGGCCAAACAATCCCTACTGGCCCGATGGAAGGGCCAGCGCCTCAATCGGAGGTTACGTAAACGCATATCCGAGCTAAACAAGAGCATAGCGGATCACTGCAGCACCCTTTCCAAACAGCAGTGGGACGAAGTCTGTAACTCGATTGACGGGCAGGTCCGTAATGGAAAAACATGGAACCTTCTCAAACACCTGCTCGACGACACCAACACCAACACCCGCACCAATCAGCGCCATTCTCTCGCGAAGATACTCCATCAGGCCAAAGGGACCGCACCACCCGAAGACGTCGCCAAGAGCCTCGTGCAGAAATATCTACCGCTTCCCGCGGACCCGTCGATTCCTCACCCCGAATACACTGGTACCGACAACACCCACTTAGACGCCGACTTTTCCGTCGAAGAGGTGCGCCGAGCTCTCCACGAACTCAATGGCCGCTCCACCCCTGGCCCCGATGGCATCACCAACAAGCTCCTACGCAACTTGGATGAGCCCTCCGTCAATTACCTCACCGATACTATCAACGAAACATGGAAGAAGGGCGAGCTACCCAACGCCTGGAAACTCGCCCACACGATCCTTATTCCCAAACCGGGAAAAGCGCCTAGCTTAGATCACCTCCGGCCCATATCGCTAACGTCGTGCGTTGGCAAGGTGGCGGAGCACGTCGTCCTCAACAGGGTCGGTCGCTATCTCGAGGACCACGACTGCTTCCCGCACCACATGATCGGCTTTTGACCGGGGCTATCTACTCAAGATGCCATGTTACTCCTAAAACATCAAATTCTCAACGGAGGAAACACTCGGGATATCCATGCCATACTCGGCCTCGATTTAGAAAAGGCATTCGATACGATCGCCCACTCGTCCATCCTGAAGGCGATCGCAGACCTCGGGCTCGGGCGTCGGTTCTACGACTTTGTCCGCTCCTTTCTGACCCGGCGCAGGGCCGTCCTCCGCGCATGAGACCTGGTGTCGGAAGAAGTCGAGCTCGGACAGCGGGGAACTCCCCAGGGGTCCGTCCTCTCGCCGACGCTCTTCAACCTAGTGATGATAGGGCTCTCCGAACGACTCTCGAGGATCGACGGGCTAAATCACACCATCTATGCGGACGACATAACGATCTGGTGCTCCGCGGGGTCGGATGGCTTCATCGAATCCGCCCTGCAGGAGGCCATTGAAACTGCCGAGTCCTACCTTGAACACACCGGTCTCAAGTGCTCCCCCACCAAGTCGGAGCTGTTGCTGTACTTGCCCA
This sequence comes from Dermacentor silvarum, assembly GCF_013339745.2. Lineage (NCBI taxonomy): Eukaryota > Metazoa > Arthropoda > Arachnida > Ixodida > Ixodidae > Dermacentor > Dermacentor silvarum. Next base: position 165,005,460 of record NC_051158.1, on the reverse strand, counting down.
AACGCCGTGGCGCCAAGCCCAAAGGGTGGAAACCTCCGGCCGAAGGCAACATCACACTCCGCATAAGAGACGGTCGTATAGTTCCCAGGGTAGACTCCATCAAGGTCCTGGATGTGATCATCGAGTCCCGCGGAACCAACACCCTAACGGTGCAGAAACTAATGACTAAGACTGAAAATGCAATACGACTCGTACGTAGAGTGGTCAACCGGCACCACGGCCTGAAAGAAGACAACCTACTGCGTCTTGTACATGCGTTTGTTCTCTGCCACTTTACCTATGTCGCCGCCATACACAATTCGCTACGTGCGGAGCGCGACAAACTCAACGCCCTTATTCGAAAGGTTGTGAAACGAGCCCTCGGCCTCCCTATCACCACTTCCACGTATAAACTCCTCGAGCTCGGCGTGCACAACACGCTAGAAGAGATCGCCGAGGCTCAGGAGCGAACGCAGATGATCCGACTCACGACCACCAAGGCGGGCCGCCACATTCTGCGCGAGCTCGGCTTTTTCTCCTCGATGACCAGGGATCCCCCAAATTTGACGCCGGTCCCCCGCGAGATCCGAGACCTTATCACGATCGCTCCCATTCCGCGAAATATGCATCCCGACCTAAACCGAGGCAGGCGCCTCGCGCGAGCGACCGCTCTTCTCAGGCGCATAGACATGAAAACGGACGATGTCTCGTTCGTGGACGCCGCTGCCTATCGCAACAACCGAGCCTTCGCCTCGGTCGCGGTCTCATCCTCGCAGCGAATCCTCAACTCCGCCACGATCCTCACTCGAGAGCCCGAAATAGCGGAGCAAGTAGCCATAGCCCTAGCTATGCTCGACAGCAAACGCAATGTCATCTACAGCGACTCCAGACCGGCCCTCAGAGCCTTCGAACGCGGTGTCGTCTCGGACCAAGCGTTACGCATCCTCCGCAGCGCGGATCAGAGTACCCTTAAGCACCACACCGTCATCTGGTTCCCCGCCCATCTCGGACGGGTGCCGGGTGCCCCGCCAAACCTCAAGGAGATCGCCCACGACGCAGCGCGTGCGCTTACTGACCGCGCCGTCCCAGGGCCAGCTCACCTCGCTGAGATAGAGACCAACCGGGATGCACCCATTACGTATAATGAAATCACCAAACACCTCTACCTTGGACGCCGCATCTTTCCGCCCCCACACCCCAAACTTAACAGACCGCAAGCGCTAACCCTACGCTTATTACAAACAGACACGTACCCAAACCCCGCCAAACTCCACGTTCTCTATCCTGACGCGTACCCCAGCGACATGTGCCCCTCGTGCGGATACACGGCGACACTCACACACATGCTCTGGGAGTGTAAAACGCTCATCCCGACTCTACCTCGGACAAGTGGGAGAAGTCCCTCAGAAGCTCGCTTCTCGCCGACCAGCAATGGGCCGTCCAGCAGGCCCACGAAGCGGCCGCCAGGTATTCCCTGTCGGTCCCTACATGGGAGACGCCCACTACGCCCTAAGCGCGTCCTGCAGGACCCAAATAAAGTTTGTCCAGTCCAGTCCAGAAGTTCTGTTAAACCACGTGGTGCACTTTCGGCTCCTTCACACGATGCGAAGTCATGTCACGTACAGTGGAATCCACTATTAATAAATAAAAGCGCACCAGCAAGCAGTGTGTTCCAACGGTTGCGGTGGGCAAACATGCATGTTTTACTATGCGCATTCGGATGTTGAGCCGTTTTGCCGAAGTAATTCAACTGTAAAGGTTTCACACAGTCTCAGAGATAGCAGCGCGCTGTTTTCAGAGGCTGTAGGCCCCTGTATTGTCCGGAGCTGTTGATTACACGGCGCGTGACGTGACGTGATATGCGAGGCCACAATTTCGGCGTACTGCTAGCGGCACCGCCTGCCAAAAGAACAGCGGAATATCTTTTTCGCAAACTGAAGTGCCATTCAAAACCGCTAATTTTCCCATTGCATAATCATTTTGGCATCAGTTGTGGGACCAACGTTGAGCGTAAACAAGTGATATTTCTACACTACAGTGACGATTCTACACTATGCGTATCCGGCTCCTCGAGACGCCCAGGAAGGCGTTAGTAAACTTTAGTGACGCCATCCATCTATTCTAACAGGTCTAATACCGAGACATCTATTCCAAATACGTGTAATGGGCGGCTTTTCTTCCTTAGGTGGGGTCAACTCTAAAGGCAAAGAAGCAAAGCTATTGTGTAAGAAGCAGCGGTACATGCACACCCAATCTACAATAGCGGCCGGAAAGACACAGCTGACGTGACCTGCATGAAGAGGCAGGTCGCAGCAGGTGCACGTCACGAACAATAGCCGGGGCGCGTGCTGGCTGCATTGTGATGGATTTCGCGCGCCATCACTACCCTGGATAAACGTTCACTCCCACAGGACCTAGCATGCGACCTCGAGCGTACGCAAACACCACTCTAACGTCCTATAAAACGGTCGTCTAAATTCAAGCGGCCAAGACACGCCCGAGATCGAAGTTCACAGAGGTCCTTTTTCTAGCCAGGTGATGCTGAAATTGTAGGATTTTACTCTAACGGATGCCGCAGTTGAGGGCACTGGGTCACCTATGGCTACCTGTTTCTTCAGTGTACATCAGCATTTTGTTGAAATGCGCGTTTACTAGCCCCCCCCCCCCCCCCCCCCTCCCAAGAACAAAAAAAAAAAAAAAAGAAACTGACGCATGTTAAAGACTGAAGGGACTTGACCTGTGTCAGTTTTTTGCGCTAGTGAACCTGCGTTTCCAAAGAAGCGAATTAGCCAAACATATTACCCTTATGGTATTTCTGCTGTCTTCGGCTATATTTACGCCGCGCTCGAATGAAATTTCCGCAGTGGCTGATCGGGACAGTATCTACTAACCTGCAGCTAGATGAACGCCCATCACCATCTCGCCAACAACTTTTGTCTGTTCTCTCGGGCTTCATGGAGCAACTGTATGATTAAAATAATAAATGAAATATCCGGCTCTTTCAGTTTGTCTCCAATAGCCTTTCCTCAGTCGACGACAAAACAGCCAAATTTGGAGTAATTATGTCTGGCAGTGCTGGGTACAAAGAAGTTGTCGAACAAGACACTAGCCACGGCGGCCGCATTTTGATGGGAGCGAAATGTAAAAACGCCCGTGTTCCGTGCATTGGGTGCACGTTAAAAAGAACCCTAGGTGGTCAAAATTAAACCGGTGTTCCCCACTACGGCGTGCCTCATAATCGTATCATGGTTTTGGCTCGTAAAACCCTAGAATTTAATTTTAACCAAGACATTAAATGGAATAGGTAGCATTTTAAATGAGTTGTACTAAGCGCTGAACAAGAAATTAGATCTATATGGGTTGCATACCGTATCTAAATGCCTGGTCAGAATGTTAGAACGCAAAGATTGACGGTCATCCGACAGAAGAAAGGATCGAGTTCTCCACGCACGTTGTGCCCCCTTATACTGCCAGTAAATGCCTTGACTGTGAGGATAAAGGTAGTTCAAGACAAAGCAATCCAAACATTAGTGATTTTATTACAATAACATGTCTTTGATATCACAGTATCAACTTTCAATTGCTGGGTAGACAAAATGACGAACGAAAGAAATTGTGGACGTAACCTTTGGCCGGAGCTCGTTAGCATGCGAATGCGTGCCGCTGCTTAAGTACTCGCGAAGATTGTGGTGCCTTGATCCCAACGTGTTCTCGTCTGCGCAGCAGCTGTTGTTTGACTCGCCTGACGTGTGGCATAGGCGTTACATCTGCTTGATGTCTCAGAAAACGATTTCACTTGCTTACCTTCATCTCCATGCGTCAGCAAATATAACCAAACGTTGCTGATTGATCTCGCCACGAGGCGAGTTCTTCAGTTACAGGGAGCCTACTGGCGACTGCTCACAGGAGTCGTTTATAAAACCAGGCCGTTGCAGCAGTTTTTGAGCAATGAAAGTCGCTGCTGAGGGAGTTAAAACGGCGTCATTTCTGCTTAGATTTTGTACAGGCCACTTCATAGTTGAAACAAAGAAATTGCTTAATTATCTGACGCAAGAGTGCAATTTCTTTGCTCAATGAAAGCTCCTGAGCTTAAGTTAACTGAGTTGGTCTGGTTTGGTCACCATCGCCCCGCCAAACTGTGACGCATGAGCACATCACGCAATTATGCACGTTCTTTTTTTCGTTTTTTTTAATCATTCCTGTCGCATAGCAATGGTCATGACTGCGGTGATATCAGTATATTAATTTCAGTTACACGCTTTCACGAAAGTGTGAATGGCAAGAAACGCATGCAGGCTGTAAATAAACTGAGCGCATTGTTCTTTTTCATGCAATAATAACATCCCGCAAAAAGCTAAATAAATAACAGAGTGTTCGTGTTGTTTCACAAAAAAAGGAAAAAAAGGAACCTTGGGAGGTGGTAAATTGCTTGAACCTGTGCTACGACTTAATTGCGATGTTTAAGCAGCTTTCTGTCAGACGATTGATTAGAAAAAAGGTAAAAAAAAAGTTTGCAGATACCACGCAATGTAGGAATCTATGTTATATGCAAAGCGTTTTGCAGTTACTTGGCTATTCAGCTTTGTCTGAGATTCCGCAAAACGATACCATGTGGGACAACTTGTTCCTTGAAATTAAGTAGTTGCGTGTGTGGGTCGCGAGCGTACGTCTGTGTGACGACTGCAGCAGGACGACAAGCACGTCTAGACGATCGTATTTCGGCAATTGCATTTCTACGGAGCCCGTCGGACGCGAGTCTACGACATGGCGATTTTGGGTTCTACACATAGGCAGTTGACAACCTATATTAGAACTACCTATACATAGGCAGTTCTAGTTGACATTAAGAGGAAATAATGGAGCTGGGCAGGCCATGTTATGCGCAGGATGGATAACCGGTGGACCATTAGAGTTACAGAATGGATACCAAGAGAAGGAAAGCGCAGTCGAGGACGGCAGAAAACTAAGTGGGGTGATGAAGTTAGGAAATTTGCAGGCGCAAGTTGGAATCAGCTACCGCAAGACAGGGTTAATTGGAGATCGCAGGGAGAGGCCTTCGTTCTGCAGTGGACATAAAATATAGACTGATGATGCTGACATAGGCAGTAAACGAACGTAAACGAGAGAAACAAATTGTGACGTCATCAGAGACTACTTGTTGTGCAATCGTGCGCACATGTAGCTATTTCATGAGGTGTACGCTAAAACGACGATGACATTTGTGCTTCAGCGAATAGATGTTAAAACCTAATTAACTTGGGCGATCATGAAGGCTCTACTAGGTCGCGCAGTTTCTACGTGCAGTAAACTGCTGCTATGAGGAAAGAGTTATTGTATTTTTTTCTTAAAGCGAGGTGAAACATGAACCTACCTATATCCAACACGAGGTGGCAAAAATGAAGCAAAGAATGCTTCAAATTAACGAAACTTCATGCTCTTTGTTTATTTGCAGCGTACATGGGTTTCCTGCGATTACAGTTTGTTCGAAGCGTCCAAGAAAGTCTGCTAATGTTGCTGAAATAATGACATTGTTATGTACAAGCAAAAAAAAAAAGAAACTGTGCGAAAAGTTTGATGTGTGGAGGCGTGACTGTGACTGACAAAGCGAGGGCTTCCCAGTGTGTGTTTAGTAGCAATTTAGCGTTCAGTGTTGTTTGGTCTCGATTTTGGTCCTGCGTATTGCGCTATCTTATCCTTGTCAATCTTGCCTTCCCTATATTGGCAACATATATGCTTCGATGATAAGAAAATAATAAACTGTTGCGTCTTACGTGCCAAAACCACGATATGATATGCTTCGATGAACCATCGTGTGTTTCATTGAACTCCCACCTCGACCTTTGGTGGTAGTTGAACCCACGACCTTTGGTGTTAATTAGGGCGAGATTAATTACGGCACAGTTAATTACGGTAGCACTAATGAAGGCACTCGAGCGCGCAACCTTTTGTCGGAAATGGCACGTAATTACAAGCGACAACGCATTCAAACGAGAATGTCAAGTAATTAGATGAATCTCTCTTGAGCACGCAGGCTTTCGCCTTCACCTTCTTTTGGGTATGGTAAATAACTTTCAGTTCTTGAAGTAGACTGAGACGAGGCGAGAGAGGAACCTAGCTGCTTGGCATAAAGTATGCGGAACAACGACGCAATGAATGACTGGCATTAAAAAAATTACAGGGAACTCAGTATATATGTTGGGAGATTGGTAATACAAGCAGACGTTTTAACCGTGTCCTGCGCTAGATAGCGAGGCCGCAGTAATAATGGGCTGGAATTATGGGTAAAGCAGACTTCTCTGTGCCTTTACACAGCTGATCAGGAGCTTTAAAAAACGAAAAAAAGATAAAAACGCTGAACCTTGCACTCGGCCCCGCAACGCTTGAAACGGCGAAGCTGGGCGATCGTAGCCCAGCATTTCCCGGAAGTGCGCGCGAACTTTTCATCCTATTACTCATGAGGAAGATAATTTCTTTTCGCGCGTCTAGGACTTACGGCCGTCACTGCGCGTTGCATAGCGCAGCTTGCAACACCGAGAGCGCGCGTTCCAATGCCGACCCCGCGTTCCACCACGTTGCAATGCCGACAAAGCGTTCCAGCAGACCCGCTCCGTGAATGCATCTCTCCCTCTCTCGCTCTCATAGCGCGCAAAACCTTTTCTTCACCTCGCAGAGCACGAGCGTGCGAACGCGCCATCTGTGGACGAAGATGACGACGCTCAAACGCAATCATATGGTTCGCGTAAATGCATGTTCTGGAAGCTTAACGGCGTTCCAAACGGTCGCGCTTTGATGTCCTCCGCTAAAAAGGATCAATCGGCCTCTGGCCGAGGTGCTGCCCAGGCTTAAGCCAGCCAGCACTAATGACTATCATATCGTTCTGCCTCGTATCCCAACTGGTAAGCTCGTCACCGACTCGTTTCTACATGCTGACCTAGCCGGACGCCCATATCGTGCTGAAGACTTTAGAGATGCTCTCCGGAAGATTATAGACTTGAGAGAAATAAGCTCAATCGGGCAATTCCAGATGTCCCACGTCTGGATGGTGACATGCAAATCGCCGTCTGCGAAGGCCAGATTAGTCGCCTGCGGTGAATTTCTGCTTAAATTTAAGAGATGCGTTGTGATTGATCCGGAGCCGGCGGATGGGAAGATTAAGATGTTATGGCTTCCCGAACATTTAGAGGATGCTTACATACGCGAGGCACTACAGACTTTCGGGAAAGTGCTGTCAATATCCAAGGAAAGCTGGAAAGTATGAAAAATGGAAGAAATGGGAACTCTCAATCGAGATGTTCTGTCACATGCTGATGGAGTCAGTGTCGCCGATATCCCACACTTACGGACAGTCTGCGGCATACAAAGGTTTCTGCTCATCCCTATGCCTTCGCTGCCACCACTGTGCCTTCGCTGCCAGAAAGTTGATCCCATTCGCCGTCACTGTCGCACGCCTAGGTGATATGATTGCCGACGCTTTGGGCACAAGACTTCAGACTGTGTAGTAACGTATGCTGACAAGTTGCGACATCGCACAAGACCTTCAGATGACGCACTGAAAGAACACATCATGGATATCTCAGAAGTCCTAGATACAACGGGAGATCTGCCAGCTGACACCAGTAAAGTACCGCCAAGGGTTGACGCAGAATTTAGCGGAACAGCATCGACGGAGGAGAACAGAACAGCACAGTCGGAGTCTGTGGAAGAGGAACAAAGAGAGTGAGAAGCGAGAGACCGTTGAGGCAGTTAGCAGCGAACTCGCCAAAGAAGATATTCTTGTTGCAGAAACTGCCACTGCTCAGCTACTGAACCAGTGCCCTACCCCTATGAATGACATTCTCCAATAACACTTTGCTGAAGCTGCGTGCCTCGACAACCTCCGTGTCGAGTTAAGAGAACAAACAGCACGCCAAACGCTTCCAGACAACTGCGTCGCCGACGTTCACCCAAACGTAAGGAGAGGCACCGACGGTCAAGATCTAGAAGGCCTGGTGTTGGTGGAGAGGAATCTCCTTCGCCCTCCGCACCCGCTCTCCCGCAACAATGACAAGAAACGGTGTGTAGGCAACATGGCGCTCTCGCAGCAACTATCTTTCTCAACACTTAATGTACGAGGGCTGCGGTCCTGACAGAAGCAGTTGCAGCTACGCCGACTGTTATCTAGCAAACGACTCGACTTTTTCGCCCTTCTGGAGACAGATCGAAAGTGGTGAAGACACTGCAAGGGCATTACAGCCATTTTTGTCCCAGTACAATGTTTGTGTGTCTCATGCTGTTGGGTTATCGGCAGGTTGCATTTTGTTTCTGAAAAAGACCCTTCCGTAACCACCTTCACTTATAGACTCTGAAGGACGGTGGATATGCTGCGATATTTTGTGGCGTAGCGTACCATGGCGCATCGTTAACGTTTATGCATTCAATGATTCCGCAAAACGAATGGCCTTATTTGAAAATATAGTTCCGTTATTGGATTGCGACCGTAATGTTGTTCTCTTAGGGGACTTCAACTGGGTGTGCGACGTAAATGACCGTTCATTACGTAACATCCATAGGGACAAAAGTAGTGTAGTGCTAATTAACATCACTGAAAATGCGGGCCTCATAGATATAGGAGCATCGGGGCACATATCTTGCTCATATACGCATATTTCACACACAAGTTCACATTCTAGACTCCATCGTATAAATTTTTCGTCATCGTTCATTTCTAGAAGTCTCCAATGCAAAACTCACCCTATTTCGTTTTCCGAACACTGCATGGTAATTACGCGACTAGGCGAAGACACTCGGGATAGTTACCGAGCTCAGTGGGCACTCTAGAAGTTAAATTCATCTATAATTGGTGATAAAATGTTTACTGATCAGGTATGCTTAGCACTGAAAAAGTGCTTCTCTCTTGATTTGCCACTATTCGCTGCATGGGAGCTTTTTAAGCAAGAATTCAGATCAGTTGCCATTGAACTTGGTTCTAATAAGCCATTTTACAAAAATATGAAGAGAAGAAATTGTTGAAAAGTCTTTATAGCCTTTATGAGCTAGAATGTGAATCTCCTGGAAAGTACGCTGATGACATTGCAAACGTGAAATGTGACTTGCAAAAGTTTGACGCAGTGCGCTATAGAGAGGCGCCCGTGTTCAGTCACGTAATAACAGCGCCTTACTTTCTAAGAAGCCGACCCGTCAAGCTTTGATTGGTGTACGCCTCCACACTTCTGCGAAAGTTATTACCAACATGTATTCGAATGACGCATTAGTAACTGACACGAGTGATATTGTGTGTCAATTCTAAGACTTCTATTCGGCGCTCTTCAGTGATGCTTCTGGAGACCAGAATACCAAGCTTCTACAGTACTTTGCGTATTTAATAACTCCTCTAACTGACGAAGACTGTTGAGTCATTAGCAGTCTCTTTACTAAACAGGAGGTAAAGTTTGCCATTGATCAGTTACCCATGCCAAAAACTCCCGGTCCCGATGGCATTTCGGGTGAATTTTATAAAACCTTTAAGTCCATTCTTCAGCCTGTTGTACTGAAGATAATTTTAACAAGTTTTGAGTTAGAGGAGTTACCACAGTCTTTCACAAAAAGTCCAACAGTGTTAATACCTAACAGTACTGACAGAGAATAATTTCGTTCCGTTGATAGTTATAGACTGATTACATTGCGAAACGTTGACTACAAAATCTTTGCTAAAATTTTGTCAAATCGGTTGCAGGTAGCGATTTCAATTTTTATTGGTCCTCATCAAACATGTGGTATCAAAGGCCGTTCTATACAAACTAACATACACGTCGCTCACACAGTTCTTGAATACTGTTCGACTTCTATGATCCACTTGCAATGCTCCAGCACGGCCGCTCGATGAAACGCACGAGGTGCGGCCTGCCACGTCGGTCGAAACCGGTGTCAGGCGCCTAGTTCTCCGCGCCATCGCAGCGGCGCCACTGCTCCGGGGCAGGCGCGCGGGTGGGAGCGTTTCTTCGTCCGCATGCTTCGCGCAGCAGCCGCGCTTCGCATTTACATTTTATTGACGCGAGAGTTGTGCTTTTTGTGTCAAAAATATAAAATAAAATATCAACGCTGCCTGCAAGAGTATCAATATACCCAGGAGTCAGTATCGGGCCGCTAATAGGCTCACATAGGCCAGGACGGCACACTTCTGCCACTGGTTTCGAGCCTTATCACCATCGTTCAAGAGAACTGGCTAGTTCTTTATCGTGAGGCAGTACTGCTGATACAGTGGGCGCTTTTGTTGAGTGTGCTTATTTACTTGCCTTGCTTGACGTCTTGTTTGCTGCTAAAAAAATAAAAAAAAATAAAAAAAAACGTTATATGAAACTTCGTACAAATGCGTGCCTAATGACATAAGTTTGTATAACTATTTTCTCCTAGATTTCTTTAGTTTCACCTTTCTAGAATAATGGGGTAGGTAACAGTTTAAAACGTATCGTATATTCAGTCACATTGCCGGCGTGTGGCATATTTTGTAAAGACGATGCATTAAAAAAAAAGTTGTTCAGCGTGAATAGAGCACTTGCTATGTTAAGAAAAAAAAAAGAGGAAGAAGAACCCTGTGATATGAAACTTCTTAGGAATGCGTGCATAATGACAGGTTTGTATAAGTATTTTCTGCTAGATTTTGTTAGTTTCACCTTTTTAGAAAAATTGGGTAGATAGCAGTTTATAACGGATCGTACATTAACCACATTGCCGATATGTCGCATATTTATGTGAAGACGATGCCGTGAAAAGAAAAGTTGTTCAGTGTGAATAGACCAATTGCAATGGTGAAAAGAAACAAAAAATCGAGGGAGGCTGTATTTTCTTTATTCACACGACGCGAAGCCATGGAAAAGCGTCTCGTTCAACAGCTTTAAAATCGTACTACCTTCCGTGACGGAAGCTTGTAGGCAGTTCGCCAGTAGCGGCTGTAACAATTTGTTTGGAAACACCTTACACAGTTCCTCGGTGTGGCCGTCGGTCAAGGGAAGCGAACACGCCAATTAAAAACGTGTCCCTCGATCGGCTCCCAAATGCTTCCTTTGCCACTTGTCCCTGTCACGAAATGTTTTTTCAGCCATGCTTTACGGCGTTCTACGTCGCTCCGAAACTCAAGGTACCGGGTTAATGGTTCTTTTCTTGCGCTAGTAACACACAGCGGCAAGCAACAGTTGCGCGGGATAGTGCCACGTGCAACACGACAAGGACCTCGACACGCCTTGTGTCCCGTGTGCGAACAAAAGGCGTGCAAGCAAGACGCGAAATCTCTCCCGCGGCGCCTTCCCGGAGGGAGAGCAGTCCCGCAGCAGTAGCGCCACCCCTAAATAAGCGGCGGCAAATGTCAACATTAGCTTCACAGCTCAGCCCATACTTCGCTGCGCGACGTGGCAGGCCGCAGCTCGGGCGTTTTATCGAGCGGCCGTGGCTCCAGATTGAACTCGCAAAAGCATTTGAGCGGGTCCCACATTCGTTTTTATTTTCTCTTCTAGAAAACACCAATGTAGGATCCACAGTGCTTAATGGCGTTCGACTTTGTTATAGTCATTGTACATCTCGCTTTGTTGTCAATGGTAGCCTCTCAAATCCCGTCCACATCCGTTCTTCCGTGAAACAAGGACGCCTTATGCCCCCGCTCCTATTCGCTCTTTACTTAGAACCACTCTGTTTGAGCATTTTTAACTGCAGCAGTGTTCGTAGCTTTAATATTTTCGGTAATGAGGTAAAAGTGTTAGCATACGCTGATGATATCGCATTCTTCTAGAAAGATAAGCGCAGCATCGATAAAACTCTTTCTACCATAGAAGAGTTTGGTTCTGTCTCCGGTGCGCGGATGAATAGAACTAAGGGCTCAGGGCTATGGTTTGGATATTGGGCCATTACACCATCACATTATGCTGGCATTGAGTGGTCCTCTGTGCCAGCAAAATATCTAGGAGTTCCACTGCATGCCTACAAGTTCAGTGCACACTACTGGAGAGAGCGCGTTCCAGCCCTCCAGCGCTACACAAATATATACCTTTGTCCCGCACCGTCATTCAATATTTGGAAGAGCAGAAGCCTGCAGCATGTTTTTTGGCCACCAATGTTTTGTATGTCTTTGACGTTCTTCACTGCGCAAGGCTTTACATTCAGCGTTTTCACAGGACTTTTTCTACCTTCATATGGTCTTCCAGTTGTGAACCTATGAGTCGCGACAACATTTTACGGCCAGTGAGTGCTGGAGGGTTAGGGTTGGTGCATTTGTATGTAGGACAATTAGTTTTTCGGGAAAGCTCTTATCCGGTATTACGAGCTTTCTTGCTGGTTAACCTGGTTCATGTCCTGCCAGAATTGGTGGTGTCCTCAAATTTAATTTCTACACATTGTTTATGGGGGTTTATGCGTGAGTTTTATTTTTCTATTTCTTTTCTAACTGTTCGCTTTCCTAAAGATTATTTTTTCACTGTCTCAAGAAAAAATCTTTACAAAGATTTAATATCGATGTTGTTCCCACTGCCGTTTTATCGATCCGTATACATCACATTAACTGTCGCCTTTGTGACGTGCATGAAACCATTGAACGCTGTTTTATTGTTTGTAAAGATGTCATTTTATTTTGGGATGTTATCCATAGAAATTTGCAAAAATATTTTGATCTAAATTCTCATAGTATCCGATATACTTTTACTGCGTTTGATGATGTTCCATTCGATATGTTTTTACTGATAGGCCTGCATGGCCTATGGAAAACTCGTATGCAAGACTGAAATGCAGAAAGAACAATTTCCTCAAGATCGCATTTGGCTCAGATGATCAAGCACTTAAAGGACATTTACGACTAAGAAGAATGTCAGCCGGATTGGTATCCACTTTTGATTAGGTGTTTATTAACTTCACCTTTCAAGTTTTTGTTGTGATGGACGGTGTTTCTGTGTGTGACGTTTTCTTTATTTGGACTGCTCGTTGACGTGTGATTACTTATGTTCACCTGGTGCTCATATTACTGTAAGTAGTTCCAGTACATACAACATTTCATTCATTGTAATAAACACTATGTTAAAAAAGTGGCTGTATAGCCTAGTGGTTACGACGCTCCCCTTGGGACCGTGGGTACGCGGGTTCGAATCCCGCCTCGGCAAGAATGTTTATTTCCCTTTATGTTTTGCTAGTTTCTTGATACAAACCACAAATCACAAACTACGGCTCGCTTACACAGCTTCGCTGTTAAAAAAGACTACATGCGAGGTGCCGGGAATGAAATCCCCAGCGGAAGCAAGAAAGGTGCACAAGTGGTATCACTTTATGTGAAAGCGTATCTCCTTCTTGCTCCTAATTCTCACTCCGCTGGCTTTGTATTTCTGCCCGTTCGTGCGCCCAGGTGTCACCAGTTAAGTTTACGCTCGAACAACGGGAACGGGACAAATGCGTTTTCGCGTTTCCAAGTTCACCTGCATTTGTAGGGTGGCTTAAAATTTCAAAACTTCTACATTTGCAACTACATCACACCTAGAATCCGGCTGTCTAGCAACTAGACGTAGCACTCCCATGAAATTACACGATGCCTACGCTATAATGCAAGCTTTCCTGACCGTATTCCAATTTGTGCTAATGGCATACCATCTTTGCGTGCCTTATTAGCAAAAAGCTTTCCTTGACTCATATATTCTCTGCGCACCTTACTGTAGCTGTAAACTGCCTTCCTGCTGTGTAGTCAAGCTGAACTTCTTTAAACCAATTTCTGCGAACAAAACGATCACAGTAACGTCGTTCTATTCTCTATTCTCTTGTCGTTGTCGAGCGGAATTGTAATTGTTGATAGCTGCATTGTTCCTGGAGGTATAAACGTTTCACAGTGGCGAAACGGTCCCGCTGCTAGTTTACTGACTTGCAACATTCATCTCGATGACCCTCCATTAGGTGGATAGAAAGCAGTACTCTTTGCTGGACGAGATGGTTCATACGTATTATGGTGGAAAAGGCGCGAACCCATAGAAAAAAAAAGACCGCTCAGGAAAGAGCGTTATTTTACACAAGTTAATTTTGAGATGAACGGTACACTTTTAAAAGAAGGCTCCAGCGTGCGGAAACACATTTGCGCGCTGAAGACAGACCTGATGGTGATGGAAGTGAAAGTGCCAAAATGCAGGCTTCTTGGATGATGTTCATCATTGTGCAGGACCACAGATGTTTCACTGATCAACTGCCTTGCTTCTGTCTGATGCAATATGCCGTGCTAACGTGCAGAGGCATCTTTACTTCTGCCGAGTATGCAGATATGAGACAGACGTGACTCACGCGTGCATCAACCACTGTCTATGTAGGCAAGTGTGTTGAAACCTTATTCGCCGACTGTAAGTTCGAGCTCCCTTGCTCTGTCATTATCACAGCGGTCTTTCAACAGAGGACTGCTATTTCGGGTGGGGTTCTAATACCGAAACGCCTTAACTCGTGGCTGTAACACCGGCGCGACCTTATAATGCCACCATTTCGTAGACATCTCCCTCGCATCGGACATGCACCCACCGCGTGGGAGCAAGTGCGGTTGCTTGTACCCGCAAGCGATGACGCTCCCCTCGTAACCGTCTGGCGTTTGTTGCCCGTGGCCACGCCGCGTGCGGTGTGGTGCTCTGATGGCTCGCACGCGCAGAGCGAGTCGTGACTCGTGGGAGGGCACCGGGGGGCCAAGAGCAACGAGGGCTCCACGCGAATGTTGTATAAGGAAACAGCTCTTGCGCATGTTCCCCTTGACGCGGGCCGCCAGCTCGTGGCGTAAATGGTCCGCAAAACAGTGCCGATCGGTCACGTTCCTCGGATGCAACGCACGCGCCTAGACGCGGTGTGTAGTACGCAGGTGGTGGCGCAAAAGCTCCACACGACGTGCTGGAGAACTGCAAAAGACAAAAGAACGAGTGGCCAAGACTAAGGCACGGTGATGGAGGCCCTCCGTGTAAGCTCGCTCTTTAAAAAGGCAGTGACCCTGCCATTCATTCAGGGTGGATGTACTTCGCGTTGTATAACTATACTGACATTTGTTGCAGCTTTGATTCGTTGTTCTGAATTTTGGTGTTTAACGTGCAATAACCACGATTTGATTATGAGGAACGCCGTAAGGGGGGGGGTCTTCGGATCAGTTTTTACCACCAGGAGTTCTTTAACGTGCCTCCAATATACTGGACACGAATGTTCTTGCATTGCGCTTGCATCGAAATGCGGCCGCCGCGGCCGGGATTTGATCCAGCGACCACGTGATCAGCAGCGCAACAGCATAGCCCCTAAGCCATCGCGGCGGGTTTCTCTTTACTTCTTTAGGCAGTAGGAAGAAACATGCAAGGAAATATTTGAATATCACTGCAGATGCTATTTCCATTACCCCTTTGAAATATAACTGGCATGATAATGCATCAGAACATTGTAACGTTCAAGAAGACGTTAGCAAATATATATTTCCCGCTGCTCTTTCCTTTAAACATGGAAACACCTGCTCGGGTTTCAATCTTTCGGGTTGTCTTTCTTATATCCCAGAGGCAGGCCCGTAGCCAGGAGAGGGGGGGGGGGGTGGTACCCCCCCCCCCCACGGTTTTTTGATGAGGGAGGGGGGTTTCTCCAGCAGAGCTCCCGTTAAACCGCTGCGCAGCGAAACTTGTCAACAGCTGCTCACCATGTACAAGACTGAGCAGATCTTTGCGTGCCCATATCCTACGGCGCTGAGTTCGTCAGCCGAACGGGCCGCCGCGTAAGCGACCCGGACCATCACGAAAGAGCAGAGGACGCCGCACCCAACAACAGTTGACGCTCGATTTCCACTCGTCATCTTTTTATTTTTGGCTCTGAGTAACGCTGTTTCATTCTCAATGCAATCTATTGAGACGAATCGGCCGTATAAAAATAATATACTATTAGGAAGATTCATCTCAAGACTAAAAATATAAAACTATAATGAAACAGTATTTATAAAATAACTATTATTAAGAAACTATTATAAACTGTAATATAAAAACTACAATACACAAAACTATTAATAAAGTAGTCTTGCGTCGTTAAGCTTATTCCAATCGCCGTATCGACACCGTCACAAAGCTCACTGGGTCTTACCAACTACACGGACAAACTACGGACGGCAAATGCTGCGCTACCCCTCATATTAAATGAATTAATCGACGCCCAAGTTAGTTTTCCGGACATCAATAATTTGGGCATACGCCAATTTCTCGTAAAAAGAAATCAGCAACAATAACCATTCTCATCTACCCACTTTCTCCCTTCTCTTTTTGTGAGCGAAGTTATGTTCTTTGTTACCATGGCTGTATTCATATCTGTGTATGCTTGCGTATATATGGGTCTATATATATATATCTATATATGTATATACGCTTATTTATATGCGCGCATTTGTGAATATATATGCGCGTTAATGCATGCCTGTAGATGTGCATATGCACTTTTATTTATTTCTTTTTGTATGCCAGCGTCAACGAATGCATCGCTTCTTCTTTCCTTTTTTCTCTTTCTTAATTTTCGTTGGTTCAACTGCAGAACCAACACTATTACGTATGTGCACTCAAATGTTTTTGCACTGTATGCCCCACTGCTGCTGCCTCTTGTAATGGGAGTGGGAACTCCGTCAAGCGGATTGTCGCTTTTATTCCCACCCCTCCATCATCATTTTTGTACTGGTGGGAAGTGAAAACATTATTATTATTATTATTATATTATTATTATTATTATTATTATTATTATTATTATTATTATTATTATTATTATTATTATTATTTTATTTAAAAGTCACATAATTGACGTACTGCGATTTGTACCGCAAATTATTACTGAAAAATACGCACGCGTTTCCTGAAATAGTCAAGGCCTTCAGGAAGCCCCCCCACCCCCCCCCCCCCCTCCCCCTCTGAAAAAAATGCCTGGCTCCGCGCCTGCCCACAGGTAGCATTGCTTTTATTAAAGTTTCTACAGAGAATAGTCGGAAACACCTTGTCCAAACAGCTGTAGCGTTGACACACTGCTTTCATATTGCGGTGCACGCAACCAGTCAAATGACGTGGCGTCCTGATTGACATGGACGCCGCGTAAACAAATATGATTGTATAGTTGACTCGTTCCGAAGTTGTTTCTTTTTCGAGTTGTAGAGTCCCTGTTTGTAGTCCCTGTAGTGGTGCAGTCCTCATCACTCGATCACGAAGGCTGCGCCGCGAGAAATCAGCTTCCCGTTTCTTTCCATGCACGAATGGCAGTCCTTTTTTAAGTGACCAGGGGTGATATTTTGTAGCAATGACTTTCAAAGTCTCAATGCCTTTTCGTGCGACGTCCCCGCTTTTGCAAATGGTGTATACGTAGCACGACGTTTTTTGAATAGTCCAATCAACAACTCCCTCCGTTGGGCGGATTAAGGTCCCTAGATTTTCTACTCATTTTCTTAGAAAGCAATATATATATATATATATATATATATATATATATATATATATATATATATATAGGGACTTTAGGGCGGATGTGTCTTTCGTGGTCTCTTCTCTTTTTCAGGGGCCTGTATAGCAAGTTTGTTTTGTGAGAAGACATTTAATAAAACGCGCGTCCATCCTTTGTAAAGCAAATTTGTTTTGCAACCTTGGAACGTGAAAGCGGCCGTTGCATAAAGAAAATCGAACGCAAGTGCTCCTATTTTTGAAGCCGTAGCCACATATTTGTCGAATGTACATCCAATCCATGCCGTTGAGCGCATGCAAAATGGCGGTCTCTGTTGGAGCCGAGCAGCTGACTGTCGCATAACCGAGCGTTTACACTAGTCCGCAATGTTCCACAAGTGATTTCGGCCCACGACTGTGTACTTTCGTCTGAGAAGAAATTCAGACGTGGCTTCCGGGAAGCGTGAGATAGAAGAAAGAGGTGAGTAAATATTCTCGTGTGGTGCTTGCATTGTTGTGTGGTTTTCACTGCATGTATTGAATGACATGTGATCCTTTCTTTTTTTTAGGAAGAACCAACAAGAATTATCCATAACACCAGAGGAAAAAATTTGAAACATAGTGGATCGAGAACTGTCAAGGCACCGAGCACCTTTCAGTAGGGCACCGCCACGACAGAACAATCGCTTCGTCAAAGTGATCGCGGCGACGGTAACCCTTCCTCTGTCAGGCGCCCCTGACGGTGCCGCTCCGAGAAAGAAGCTGCTAGAACGGTAAACGTGAGTAGCGACGTTAATTTTTTTATATTAATGGTATAAAAAGGTAAAACAGAGTAATCAAATCGAAGTGAGCGTTTTATGCAGGCGATAAGTTTAGACAAAATGTTTGCCTTACTGTGTTGCGGTCGGGCTGAAATTCTCGTTTTTAGAAAGGCTTCAAAATGTCGGCGAATAGCCCACGCGTGTCGTATTCTGTTTCACTTTATCGAGCAGCATCCATACCTGCTTCTACTAAGTTCTCACTACGTATGAGTGCTGCTCGAAAAAACGAGCTGTAGGAGGAGATAGTGACCTTCTAAATGAACAGCGGTAAAGACAAGCCGCTGGCGAAGTCACTGGGCCAGCATGTGCTGACCTCTGTATTAATTGTACCGATCAGTAAACAAGCGTAAAATTTACATGTAGTGCTGTGATGATCATTTCTTGTACACATTTGCAGGATATAACTGACAATATCTAGGCACTTATGTGGCTAAAAGAAAAAAGTCAAGTTCATGTAGCCATGTAATGCATTTTAATGAAATGGGTCGGCAGAATTTTGATGAGCCAGAAATATATTTTCGGTGTCTCAATATAGAGTGACAATAGCATTATTGCAGTAACTCCAAAGCCTGCAATGCGGACCAGTACAACAACATACCAAGGCCTTGTTGCTGAGGTAAGTAAATTTTAATTTATTTTCTTGCAAACAGCACCATAAGGCACAGATGGCTGGCCTGCGGCAGCTGACAGAGGAAGTGCGCCGCCTGTGGGACATACAGCAGCAGTGCCTCGAGCAGGAGCGGCGGTCTCAGGGGACGAATCAACACCTTCTGCTGGCTGCACTTGCTCATGGTGCAAGCCAAGCCCCTCACCCATTTCAGGCCCCTCATTAAATGTAAAGACGCATAGGAAAGGAATTTTTCATCGCATTTCTTAAAGCGATTTTTTTTGATGCGAGCGATGCAATTTTTTAATCGCTTAAAAAATTGCATGACTGCATGAAAATGGAAATGGTGCACTGAGTACTGCTCTGAGGAGAGGCAAGTTGACAACTGAGGAAAGTTACAGCATCATTCAACAAAGGTAGGGTTCAGACGTTGCAGTCCTCACACTGTCGTGAGTCCCAAGTAAGAGCAGGAGTTGGGCATGTCCACCCCGACACAAACTGTTAACCAAATTACAAGCGTACTACTCGGTGCCCTCCTGAACTGAAGAAATCAAACTTACTGGTGCTACCAATGATACAGTAGTAGCACTAATAGACGAGGTAACCTAAAGTTTGCCCGCGCGGCACCAGCGCCGCCCACTCCCCTGGCGGAAGAATGGAAGTGTCAAAGGTCGCCGCCGGGCCAGCGCGCACCCGTGTGTCCGTGTTCTCTACGACGCGAGCGACCGCGTGCGTTGTTTTCGTGACGGCGAGCGCGACCTCATCAACCAGGAAAGGTGGCACGCAATACTGCTGTGTTGATTGCCACAAGGGCCTCGAAAAGTCGAAAGCCGCCCGTGAAGTTCTACAGAATTCCGGAGAGGTGGTACGAGGAGGACAGACGACAAGGGTGGATAACTGCAGTGCGCCGAGTCAAGTAAGTCACGTACTTTCGCATTCGCGTGCAATATCACGGCCGCTCGATAAAAAATGTCACAGTTTCGCCCTAAGGGCGAAGCAATGAATGCGATAGCAACACAGCAATGTCATACGAAGTAAGGTGAGCGGCTTTGGTAGCAATATGAATTGTAGTAAACATGAGCTGATTAAGTAAGCAGGTGTGCTGCGGCGTAAGTAGACCGACAGGAAGAGAGACTCGATGACCACGAGAAGGCGCGTGTGAAACGGTGATGTTGATGAGAAGCGCTTCCCGTGGGCAGCGCGTGCGAAGGGACACACCTGTAGCGCTGCACTGCCGACCCGGGCAGCATTGCATGTGTAGCGTGCGTTGGAAAATGTGGCCCGACTATTACTAACTGATTGAACAAGCGTGGTGTGAGCGCGCACAAACAAACATGAATAGATCACACTGAATGACTGCAGACAACGACTGTCAAAACGCTGGCAGCAAGCGCATACGCCGCAGCAACGGGCGAAGGTACGTGCGGTCTATCGCTTCAACGGAAACTGAGCGGCGAATGCACGGCGCATAAAGGTCAGAGCCGTGTGGAGATAAGCGACGGTGCGAGCGAGCGACGAGCGCGGTTGTTGTCAGAGTAGAAGTGCCCCCCCCCCGCTCCTTCCGGCGCTGGCTTCCCGCTTCCTTGCTTGCGCGTGGGAGATTGGGTGCGTTCGCTCTCCGCGATAGCGCTCGTCCCCGCACGCTTCCGCTCGGGCATACGGCGCGCGGCGAAGATTTTATCTATAGGGAACCTCACGGCGACGGCAACGGCGACGGCGACGCCGACGGCAGAAATCCGGTTGAAGTGTCCATATAATTGCTATCGCAATAAAACGCAATAGTAAAATGGCTGTATTTAGCGCATGGCCGTTTGTTAAGACGTGTCGCGTAGTTGAATCGTACAGTGAAATCCGCCGTGTTAGCTTAGCGGTAAATGCATACGTGTAGGGCCGCTAAGCTAGACGACGCGAGCTCGATTCCCGGCCACGGCGGCCGCATTTCGATGGGGGCGAAATGCAAGCATACAGTTCTTGCCATGTACTTTGATTTTTGTGCACGTTAAAGAACCCCCGGTGGTCAAATTTATTCCTGAGACACTCTATTACAGCGTGCCTCATAATGATATTGTGCTTTTGGCACGTATAACCTACGAATTTAATTGATTGTACTGTTCGTTCACTCGCGATCGGCAAAGACTGGCTCAAGCTAATTATATCCTTTTTCCAAACGCTGCAACTTAAATTCCTAGTTGTACAGGCAACAAATAGGGCCGCACGTTACTTGTCTTTTGTGTGGTGTCAATCCGTATTTAATGCAAGCTGCGGTCATCGCATGTGTCGGTAAGCGGCAGATCGCAAAGCAGCTGCCCGAGACGCGCGCGTTATGTTTATTGCTTGGTCATGCTTTCTGGGTTCACAATATCCAAGCATGTTTTAAAGTAATTGCCACCTTGCACATTCTTCCTGCTTCAGTCTTTCCGCCAAGAATCTTCGTTTCGTGTAGTAGCCGGCCATCGGTGTGAGCTTACTTTTGCTGCGGCGGGGCATTCGCCCGACGAGAAACTACATTTGCTTTGGTGAAGCATGCATCGCTAATTCTTGCGCTCGTGCTGCTGGTCCCAAGGTAATCGCTGGTTACCGTGACCTGGGTTCATTTCGCGGAGCAGTTTGTACGAGTGATTTCTCATAACCAGTGAAAAGATACCTTGCTCAATAATGCAATGAGTTGCCATTACTCTAGCATTGAATAAGGCATGATATACATTAAATATTTATACAGCATGATATGAGGCATTATGCACATATGTAGTACTAACATCGTTAATTAATTTTATTGGCTTATTGGTGCGTAATGCATGTGCTCTTTCTGTTCCGACAGTGCTGATGCCACTCCCTGGGAGCCAAATTGAGAGCATCCGTGTGTGCGCGCCCAGCGACCAACGAAACCAACCGCAGTCGTCACTGTCTCTGCACATCTCTGCAAGCATGAATGACCGCTTTGTGACTACACCATAGAGAAATAAAAGTGACTAAATGACTGAACTCGGTGTGTACCTCTAACTCGATGTCGTATACAATCTTGTTGGACACCTCCGACACGCACTTGGCTTTCACTGTCACATCACCGCCCACAATTTTTAAAATCCACACACGTGTGGAAGCAGACGCTCCCCTTTCTTGAGGTTGCCGCCACGAAAAAAACTGTTGGCGTCGGCAACCGTCTTGAAATCACACTGCAGTCTTTGCATCGCTGTTCAGCAAGCAGGCGATCTGCCGCCGTCGAAAACGGAGCCCCGTGAGCACGAGCAGCGAAGGAAAGCGCGGGCGAAACAATGTAAACAAAGCGGAGACTGCACCGCGGAGCGACCGCGCTGCTTGAAATTTTCACATTGGGGGCGCTGTCAGGAGGCGCAGCAGCACCCTCAGGCGATCGTTTTCTCGTCTATACGTGTTGCTTTCTTCTGCTCCTGGCAGGTACTTGGTAGCATGCTTGTAACTTGGCACTTTTAAAATTGTCAATGCTAGCACTAATTGGTTTGATTTTTTTCTACTTAGACAGGCACTTACTCGTGTGCATGTTATTTAGTTATAAGTTTGTGTTGTGGCGGACATGGCGTTCTATTCGCTAATGAAGCGTGATTGCGACAAAAATGCTCTGTCTTACCGATGAGGTATACACCGGGATTCGCGATGCGCCCCGCCTGGAACCGCCTACGCAGCCATGTCGTCCGCCAGACGAATGAGTCGTGATCCGACCCCGGTCGCATGGGATACACGGTCAGGATCCTCATGTCCGCGTCGCAGATCTGCGGAAAGTGTTAACGTAAAAGTCGGCGTTGACAAGTGCAACACAACTGTCAAAAGAATGAGCAGCGCTAGAGAACATGCCGCATACTTACGAACATGCAGTTTTCGGCGTAGTAGCCCTTCCGAGACATGAACGCAGTATTGCGCTAACCCTTGGGTGCGATAATGGCAATGAGGTCACCGTCCGTGCATCCGATCACGCCGGGAATAGCGCCGCGCCGAAGGAAACCCTCCTTCACGGCTGCCTTTTCTTCGGACGTCTTCGGAAAATGGTCACACTTGTTGCGGACCCCTGCGTTTACGATAGCCTCGGCCACGTGTCGCACGCACTCGCTCCCGGTCGACTGCGACACCCGATCGTCTCCTCGCTCCCAACGGACGCTTGCACCCGGTGGCAAAGAAGCGCAGCGCGCACAACACCTTCCGCTCCACCGACAGTCCCGTCGCTCGCTCCGCTTCTAGTTCCGCCGCCAGTTCCTCGCACAACAACCGCACCGTTTCCTTCGAGAGAGAAAAATGCCGTCGAAAATGGTCATCCGGCATGTCAAACGCGTCGTGTGGCTCTCCGTGTCCGCGTCGGCGACGGCGAAGTGCCACCGCAGGAGGTAGCCATTTTTTATGCGTTCTGAAACGACCCTACTTCGGGCGGTGATAAAATATATGACTTTTGCTGCGCATAATGAGTACGTCAACGTCATTATGACGTGGCGCGTTTCTGCGGGCTCCTGACGTCGCGTGATTGACAGACAACATTGGCGCGGCCCAGTCATTTTCGACCAATCGCAGCCGGGTGATGACGTCAAAAGTCATCGGCGAAAGTAATAGAATTGCTACAAAATAGCAGCCCTGGGGTGCTATGCAGGATGCGCCGAGTTTCTGGTTCGCACGAGTTTTACCCGAGTTTCCTCAACGGCATGTCAGTGAACGGAGATAGCAAGGAACGTGCAATAACAGCAGGCAAAAAGAAATGTCGAGATAAAGCCGCGTATGACAACATGAGCTCACCTTGCGCGGCACAGTACTTCCGCGCTTCAAGCACAGAAGACTGCGGAACAAAACGCGCCAGCGCCGCGTGTTGTTATCAACGTATTATCCCAATTTAGCAATACCGTCACTGTCCCGCTGTCTATCTACAGACTTGCTGTGAGCCACTTGCCACACCTTGTGTATGGCACTCTTTGGCCATATCTGGCCCTTGCGCCAAAAAAAAAACCCATACATCATCATCATCATCAGGGTGCGTCAAAGGCGTGCCTGCTCTTTCGGGCATTATCTTTCTATCCTCCGTCGAACGCGAACAGGGCACATGCGGTGCATTGTTGCAACTACACTTTCCCTCAATTTATTACTTTTAAATAGAACAAATAAAATAACAAATTTTATTTCTTAAGCTATCGGTTTTTCGTTTTGAATGCTATGAATTTGTAATGACAAAAGGACATCGAGTGAATTATTAAATTTTGCACTTTTTTGCCGCGAGTGGCGACAGTGAGGCGAAAGCTTACAAGCGGATACATCCTAGAGGGTCGCACCTACGAGGGAGTGCATACGGTGAGCAGTCGCCAGGGGCGCTGCAGTGCTATTCTCGATAGAGTCGATGCGATAATGACGCATAAAGTCAGTCATGACAATGATCTGTCCATTCCCTGTTTATTAGGGGAATGGCAACGCAGCGCTGCGGCATGGCTGTTCACCGCAGGTGCTTTCACTGAGGCGGCTATTAAGGCCGCCGATTTGCCCACTGAAACGACATTCTAGCCATAGAGACGGGAGCAACGGCTGTCACTGCAAAATTACTGTGCGGTATTCTAGGGTCCATTGTGACGCAGCACAGTGAAAATGCACCAGTTTATCTGCGTGCGCGAAGTCTCCGCGATGCATTGCGAAGAGCGTGCTGCCCAGCGACACAATTCATGGCTTGTCACCGCTTGCCAAGTGAAGGTGCCTCCGTGCACATGTACGCAGACTACGAGTGTGTTGTTCACTCCAATGTGATTGCCGATTGCCTCTGCTGCTGAGCTAACAGCAATCGCAGATGGATATCGTAACGACAGCGCAGCAATCGCATTTTGGTGGGTGAGGGCTCTTGTGTGGAGTTAGGAAATTATACTTCGAACGCAGGAAGGTGTTGCTATTGTTTAGTGTGCCGTGCTTGTGATGAAATTCCATTGCACTGGGTGTGTTTGCGCTGACCGCTGATCGTGTTTGCGACACTGAGGCTCCGATACATCACTGATGACAAAGCAGCCATCTCAAATGACAGCTGCGATACGTTGTCGTTGTAAAACACTACGCACTGCTCAGGATCGCCGTCGACCACGGCGCATCGACGCCTTGCAAGCAGCTACAGTGACGTGCCGATAATTATTGACTGTGCGCCACGTCGCCACAATGCAGGCAATGAACCATGTTGTGGGGCCATCACAGCCCAAGAAGATATATGCATAAGCCAACGAAACTCAACGCTTTATTTTTTCTTGATAGTGGTGCTCAGTACATCACCGATGACAGTGCGTTTTGCGTGTTTTATTTCGCGGCTCAAGATTGTTAATGCCTCTCAGTTCCGCACCACGCCGCTGTTGCCGAAAAATAAGTTGGGCGTGGCCCAACCGTGGTGGGCGCGCACAAGAGTTACATGCCTCGCGCGGAGCGTGACCTATGGTTTTGATTGACAGGCGAACTCGTGCCAAACTCGGACATCGCGAAACCCCCCTCGAGTTGAACTCGTGAACATGGTGGCGGCAGCAGCAGCTTGTGTCATCGCATCCAGTGGCAGTAAGCGTCAATATGACCATCTGAACTCGTTCACCTACATGACCGACGTAGAGTTTCAGCGTCATTTTTGTCTTTCCAAAACGTCAGTACGCTGGCTATGTGACAATTTAGGCGAAGGCCCTCGTCTGCGGAGACAGCGTGGCGGGCAAATTATGCTTTCCGAGCACAGGCTGCGGTGGAAAAGTTCGTGCGATCGCTTCGGCTCTCTCCTGTTTCAAGCGCTGCTCGTCCACCGCGCCCCAGCCTCAGGCCAGGTCCGGCATCGTCTTTGGACTACTGGGGCACCTGCGAGCACCTGGGGTTCAACCCGGACCAACCAACCTGCGCAGGCAAAGTGGTCACATTATATTGGAAGACTCAGAATCGACGCCGGGCTGCCTTCCGGTGCAACAGGTGCGGAAAGCAGTTTTCGCAGTTACACAGTAACGCTGCACTGCACGGGCAGAAAGGCAAAGAAAGTTACTTCGCCAACAAGGACTGCCTCGGCCGTCCGAACGACCACCTCTCCAGGCGGCAAATGATTTGGCTCACGTACTGCGTGAGCAAAGGCGGCTTGTTTCCTCTATCAGAGCACGCCATCGCCGCCTGGAGGAACTACCCCCGTAAGGTCGCGAGGGACGAGCTGCTGGCGCGACCTCCACTGCGTGGCCCAGGGTAGAAAGCGCAAATTGATGAGTGCCTTCTTCGCGGCGAGCAAAAGTACAATCGAAGCCGCCTAATGACGGGTGACAACTTTCCGCCGAGTCGCCAAAATTACGGCGGTGTTAAAGGATTGTGGCCCATGGGTCTTCGGCATGTTCTGCGCGACCAGAGGGGTGCTGCGGCTTTTCAAGGTAGACCGACGAAAGGCGGCGACGCTAGGCGCCATTATCGCAGCCAATGTTCAACCGGGGACGATTATTCATAGTGACGAATTCGCCGCATACAAATGTATCCCAAATTTAGTGGATGCTAACGGGGCTATGCCTCAATCTGCATGGGACGACAGTCAACCACAGCGGGAACTTTGTGGTCTCCATCACGGCCGTTCCCACGAAAAAAATAGAAAGTTATTGTCAAAAAGTGAAGCGCCACCTCGTCAGCGATGGGTATAGGGTAACTGCACCGATGCTGGAGTCCCACCTGGGATGGATGTGGTGGCACTCAACGGCCACGTGCGCTGCAAAGACACTTTTTTTTGCGTTTGTAAGAAGCCACGGATTGCTCGGGCTACCCAGTATAAAGACTCTTTCGTGCCGTTGTTAGAAGCCATCGCTCGACGCTTGCCAGTATGAAGGTGCATCACAAAGTAAAATAAAATAAAGCGTAGTTTTCCGACCCTTGTATGAGTGATTTCCTGCATTCCTGAGTGCTTACACGGTAAGCGTGCGGCAAACCACTTATGCGCTAGCCAACGCTCACTTCGTCTCGCAGCTGGGGCAGCTGGGGTGCCTCGATGTGCGGGCGCGAATCGAGGCACCCTACTCGCAGCCTTTCTTTAGCGTGAGCAACGAGCGATCTGTTAAAAGCCCAGTGTGAAAACCAGGCGCACACCAATTTGTGCTCGGAAATGGGAGCACGTAGCGAGTCGCACTAATCTAATCCAGAGGAAAGAGAAGGAGCAACGAGCGATCTGTTGAAAGCCCAGTGAGGAAACCAAGCGCACATGAATCGGTGCTCGAAAATGCTAGCGCAAGCACGTAGCGAGCCGCGCCAATCGAATCCAGAGAAGAAGAAAAAAAAAAGAGGGCGAGCGTTCCCTCGTGGTATAACGCGAAACGTATTAAACTACAAATTAGTCTAATACACATTCAGTGCACGTCTTTTAATCTTTACAATGCTTACAACCCACGTTAATCTGACAAATATTAATGTAGTAAATGCATTTATTATATAACTTGCTGGTATCCTGTAATGCACTCGGTGGAACGACAAACAAGTGAAAGAATTAGGCACGACCATGCACCGACCATATGATCATGCTGTCTATGTCAAAGCCTGTAATTACACCGCATTGACGTTTGACATAATTTCCAGGAGCTAGGTAAGTTTTTTGTTATTGCCGGCAAGATAAAAAATAAAGGTTAAATAAGAGATGAAAACCAGGATCAAAAACAAAGAAAGCACAGATCGAAAACCACAAGGGCATTCGCAAATTTCCTCGGCTGCAATGTTTTTTCAATTGTTTCTCTTACTTCCCAACACTGCCCGTCCTCATACATCACTGGCGTTCCAAACACATTAAGCATGTCCTAAGGATCGTTTTCTGGGCAAGTTCGTATTCCATTCTTGAGGTAATCAGAAAGAAAAAAAGAATAATACTCCAGAAAGGCAGACGGAGACTTCTGTCAATGAACGGATGTTTTTTATTGAAATAACATATATATTCGTACAACCACGTGGTGCAGAAAAAAACAACAACGCCCAAGCACTCCGTACAGATGGTTATAACCAGCGACGCTGAAACGTGCGGCCCCGGAGTTTAGCAATGGGTTAATCCCAACGCTGTATTGAACCGTTTCTCAATTATTGGTTACATGTTTGTATTTCTAGTGAAGCGCAAGCGCCAGTGGCGGGCGGATGCTCTTAACCACGACGCCGAGCTAACTCGAGATATCGAACGCATGCGGCAACGGCGAGCCGAGGAGCCGGCGTTGCGGCAAGTACGACGCAGAGAACGACGTCACTAACGGCGCTGCCAATGGTGCGCGCGCTTGTGTGCGACATAGAGAACGACGTAACTGACGGCGCAGCCAATGGAGACGTTTAGCGAAACATGGGACGAACGGTTTTTCGTTTCGCCTAGCCATATACAGTTTTTGTTGTAAAAATAAACGAGCAGTTTCACCCGAAGGGCGAATCATTGAAAGCGATAGAAAGATTTAGCGTTGCGCTGAAGCTCCGTAGATGGTGTTTTAAGAATACGCGGGCCTGACATGTTGGCATGACGTAGCACGCGAGGCAACTTCTGCTTCGCAGAAGAAACAGCGTCCCGGCACCTATTAGGCGTCTGACAACGCTGGCGGGATGAGTAGTGCCGCCAACGGCGCTGCAGACGTCGCACCTCAATGGCGCACGAAGTGAGACTTAATGAGAACCGTTATCATTTGTAGCTTGAAGGAAACTGCGCGTTGCGCTCAGACCACTGTATGCACCTCGACGAGGCTTGAGGATGACTGCTGACCAGAAACGCTAATCTTTGTGAGCTCGACGCTCATGCCAGCAGTGGGAGGCAGGACGCAGCCCTGACTCTGCTGCCGAGTCGATTGAGCAAAGAATGCGGATGCATTCACTTGGTTTCTTTGTTTTTGTAGCCAAACGCACTGCAGGTCTCGCTTCTGTGGAGACCTGCTAAGCCTCTATGCACGGGTCACGTGCGCGTCGAGATTGCGACAGCATGACGACGTCGTGGATGGCAGCGACAACGGAAACGGCGCGATTGCTCCTCTAGCATTTGTAAAACTGCTGTTGCAATAAAACACAGAAAGACCATATTGTTATGGGAAGTATTTACACAGCAGTAGCTGGCAGGTAGTCGTGAAGCTACACCGAGCAGAAGCGCAGATTTGAGGGAGATCGAGCCTTCAGTCCCGCCAACATCGTTGTAGTCTTCATCGCTCCTTGAGAAGCAGGAGCGTCACGCTGGTCTTGACTAGCCGTTACATTACACCCGGCAGGTAAAGCACCGTTGCTGTGCTTGCTATGGCCGAGACGGCGTGTCGCCATAATAAGGCTTCAGGAGGGAAATATGGAAGATTTAACTTCGTGGTATGGTACTCGATTACTGGAGCGACAGTAGATATATACGTAAGATATGTCATTTGGCGTAAGACTCGATAGGGCCCAACATAGCGCGACAAAAGATTCTCGCAAAGGCTAACACAATGAGATGGAAGCCAGAACAGAACGAGAGAGTCCGGCGGAAAGTAGGCCTTCCTGTGTCGACTATCACAGCATATGTCGTCTTGAAGAAGACAAGTCCACTTGTCCAAACGTTGGCTCCAGCTCTCACCTTGTTCGCGTGTTGCTCATCGACTATCACAGAGGTAATTTTGTGCAGTTTGTGTTGATGAAGAAAGCCGAGCGCGGGTTACCGAGAATGCGATGGCCACACGGATGATGATATCATCTGCGTAAGAAGTTGTTGATGCTGGATCAGACGGAAGTAGGGTGTCAAAGGGTAGAAGGCTCGGCCAATCGAAAGATAAACAGACGAGAAGCCGGCAGTTTAATGACGGGATGAATTATAGCCGAATGTGACAAACGGCACAGCAGAGTCCCAATCGTTATGATCGTCAGAAACGTACACAGAAAGTATGATTCAGACCTTCGCTAAGTCTATTAGACCGGGGGTGACAAGTGATAAACTTGTGGCGAGTAGCACAAGAGCGGAGAAGGTCATCAACTACGGAAGACAGGAAGCAGCGACCACGGTCTGTGAGTAGTTGCCGAGGAGGACCATGCTGAAGGATGCTGCCGTGTAGAGCAGGAAATGAACATCGTCAGTCGCGCAGCTGGTCGGCAGCCCTCGCGTTATGGCATATCGCGAAGTATAATCCGTATCGACTGCAACCCATACCCGCCACGGTGGCTCAATCAGCTAAGGCGTTGCGCTGCGAAGCACGATGTCGCGGGATCGAATCCCGACCGCGGCGGCCGCATTTCGATGGAGGCGAAATGCAAAAACGCCCATGTGCTTGCGTTGTAGTGCACGTTAAAGAATCCCAGGTGGTCAAAATTAAAACGGAGCCCTCCACTACAGCGTGACTCATAATCAGAATTGGTTTTGGCACGTAAAACCCCAGAAAGAAGAAGAAGAAGACGGCAACCCATTTGTTTCTCGTGGTCGACGTTAGGAAGGGGCCTCGAAGGTCCAGCTCTACGCGGTAAAGACTACTCAGTAGGGATTTCAGTGGGCTGAAGGCGGCCAGCTAGACGGCAGCGTTGCAGGTTTCTTCCGGCCCTGGCAAAGCTCGCAAGTTGTAACATAGCGGCGTACGGAGCAATAGTGGCCGCGCCAAAAGAAGCATCATCGTACGCGGTCGTAGGTTATACACATGTGTAAATGTCCTGAGGTTATGGCATCATAAAATTGCGCGAGGACATACTTGCTCAGATGATGTGAAACGATAAGAAGTGGCCTGCCATCAGGGTGTATTTTGCGGCAGTAAAAAGCGTCGTCTTGAAACAAGAACGTACTCAGTGATGCATCGGAATTGGCGGAGTGAAGACGGTCAACGAGGGAGCGCAACAATCTATTACCGCGCTGTTCATCGGCCACTATGAAGGAAGTCCGTCATGGCCAAGACGCTGGCGCACAGCTTCAGGTTCGGGAACCAGAGCGGGTCAGTGGGGTGGCGAGATAAACAGTCGGCATCTTGGTGCAACATGCCAGATTTGTAGATTACGGTGAACGTATATTCCTCTAATTGTAATGCCCAACGGACGAGCCTTCCTGTTTGGTATTTAAGGGCTGAAAGTCAGCATAGCGCACGATGATATGTAACGACTGAAAAAGGTCGGCCATATAGGTATGCGCGGAATTTCACGATAACCAAAACAAGAGCAAGGCACTCCCGCTCAGTAGTCGAGTAATTCCGTCCTGATGAAGAACGCAGGCGGCTAGCGTACGCTATGACATGGTTTGCGCCACTCTGCATTTTTGCAAGGATAGCAACGATGCCATGACTACTTGCGTGCGAAGCTCTGTTCGTGCAGCTCGGCGAAAATTAACCAACACAGATGGTGAAGGCAGAAACTACCGCTGAACAAGCATCCGCTTGTTTCATACCCCAAGAAAAGGTCACATGCTTTTTGAAGAGGTCTGTGAGTGGCTGTGCGATCTTTGGGAATTTGATAACAAAGCGGCGGTAATGTGAGCACTGCCTAAGAAAGCTGCGGACCTCTTGAGACGAACGCGGAACGAGAATTTCGCGTACAGCACAATATTTGTCAAGGTCGGGTTGGACACCGGTACGATCTACAAGGCGGCCAAGTACTCGTACTTTGATCTGACGATGCCTGAAAGAGCCTTGAGAAAAGGAAAGCTGGAGGCCGGTACGGCGGCAAACGTCAGAAATGGCTGACAGACAAGGACGGTGGCTTTCAAATATGGTTGAGAATACGATCACGTCGTCGATAGCAAAGGCAAGTCTGCCGTTTAAAAGCGCGTTTGAGGGAGTCCATCATGCACTCGAAAGTTGTAGGAGCATTATGTAATCCAAAAGACACGACCTTAATGTTGTAGAGGCCACCAGGAGTGATATTTGCGGTATTCTCACGGTCGCGGTCATCGACTGAAACTTGCCGATCTCCTGACCGTAGGTCAAGTGACGAGATACACTTGGCGTCATGGAGATAGTCGAGCGCATCATCAATTCGTGGAAGAGTATAGACGTCCTTCTTTTGAAGAGGATAGACGTCCTTTTTATTGAAAAGGATAGACGTCCTTTGTATTGATCCGATTGAGATGGCGACGATGGACGCAGGATCGCCAGCTATTGCCCTCATTCCTAACAAGCACCAGACGGGATGCCCAAGGGCTTGAGGAAGGCTCTATAACGTCCTTGGCAAGCATTTTGTCTACCTCCATTTCTGTGACCTGGCGTGTTGAATGAGATGTACCGTGAGGGCGTCGGTGAAGAGTGTGGCGTCACCGGTGTCTATACGGTGGGTTACGACATTTGTTCGGATTAGAGGACAGTCATCTACGTCAGAGATATCTAGGAAAGAGGCTAGAATACAGAGAAGCGCTTTGACTTGGGTAGGTTGCAAGACCGGAGATAGCATTCTACTCAGGAAATCCTCAATCAAGGTGGTCGTTGAGGGCAGGGCCAAAGGCTTAACATCAGCGGCGAAAATGGAAGTTGTGCATTATTCCAAGGGAGAAAGTTCTGCTTATGTGAACCTTTGAGGAACAACTTGGGTAGAAGCAGATAGATTGAGGACAGAAAGTAATGTTCTGCGGTTGCGAACAGCTGCAATGGAGTGGGGAAATGCGACGTTGCGCACGAGGGTAACATCAATAAGGGGAGCTACCACGCAGTCGCTATCAGGGAGTGACGGGAACGGCAACATAGGAGTACGTAGTTGGCAGCTTGAGGTGAAAGAAGACGGAACTCCTTGAAACGTAGATGAGGGTGGGGGCGCATAGAGACTTCATCTGGACACAAAGGCAGTTCGCGCCGCAGAACGACAGTAGGACAATCGATTAGGGCTGCGTCGGCTCTTTTCTTACCAAGTCTTTCTTTTCCGTTCGCGCAACCATGCTTTCCTCAGATGTCAACCAACTCGCCCAGCAACAAGTTATACTCGGCTCTAAAGATACTGATGCCGAGAATGACATCGTGTGGCGAAATGTCAAAAACAGTGACGAGGACAGATGTGTGGTGGCCGGCAATGGTAACGGCAGGTAGTGCTCATAATAAAAACTGTCGTTGCACTTGCGTCAGCTATGCGAACTGCAGGGGACACGGCAGTGGTGAGCCCTTTTTTTTGAAACTGTAGCGGAGCGCAGAACTCATGACAGATATGTGAGCTCCCGTGCCCATAAGAGCGGTAACGGTCAGACAATCGAGGAGAACATAAAGCAGGTTGCCTCTAGGTCAACTCTAGGTTGCCTCTAGGTTGCCTCTAGGTCAAGCAAAGTCAACTTTGCTTCCCAGGGCTGACACGTCTTGCATGTATGTGACGTACAAGGGCACGGACGTCTGTGGTCGTGACGCGAGTTTGTGCCTAACAGCCAACATTGGTCCAACTAATCAGCCAAACAAGTGATGTATAGCTTCTGCTTGCACCCGTCCCAACTTGTCAGTTCTTCTTAGTGCGTATTGAACCATAAGCGTGCTGTACGCTTTATATGAAAAAATGATGGTGGCAAGTATCGTTTTCTCATCCAACCCACTGTTTTCACTGGTACTCTCGTATAATTCCAGCCAAACTTCCATGTCTGTGCTGTCCGGCCCGCATATTGTGACCGGGTCGTGCGGATGAAAAATGATGTCAATTCATGGAGATGGTGCTGGCGTAGACAGGACACCGTCTTCTGGCAACGTGACGGAATGAACGTTGTGTCCACCGCAGAGATCCAAGACCTGGTTGTAGCGAGGGGCACCCCGCACTTTCACTAAAAAAGATGTTACGGTAGTCTAAGAAAAATAACAGCGCTGGGTAGACAAGGACACAAAGAACAGGACACTGGCGCTGTACTAAGAAAAATATGGCTTAAGGCTGGGGCCACCCTCGACCCTATACAGATTCCCGACTTCTGCAACACCGTGCTCCCTTTCCAATCAACAAACATAGAGCGCAAATAAAACGACAACAATTCTTAAAAAAAACTGCCCACAGAAGCTCCGCAATTACTCACAAACTTGGCTTCGTTATTATCATCAACCACACAAAACCTGATACTCTTCATAAGTTCATTATGTGGTAGCGAGTACAACACATCTTCAACCTGAATACTAAAAGCCGAACATGAACCTGGATTCTGTGTCTTAAGACCATTAAGCAGGCTATCGAAGCTACTAACATAAAAATGGTCAACAACGTTTATAGTCTCAAGTTGTTTTTGCAGGTACCCTGAAATTACAAACTGCCGAGTCCCCCTTTCCGAAATAATGGCCCTTAGAGGAAAGTCGGGTGTATGGGTTTCAACTGAAAAAAATACCTGCAGTTCTAAATCTTTTGCGTTCTTGACTCGAGACGACAGACTTTCCAGATTTATATCCTGTAGCATCGCAAGGGCCTGCTGTTTCACTTTTGACGCTTTAACATCCGTCCGGATAAAATTCGTCAAAACCGCTTTTTCAGAATTTTCCGCAAACATTCCTTCCTCATCTGACACACTCAATCTGATGTGGTTCCGCTCCGAAAATTGAACCACAGAATTCACAGGCGAAGTGTTATTCCGAGTCGAAGACGAGTGAGAGTACACGTCAATGCACTCAGACACGCATCTAGCTTGCTCACCCTCAGGAACAAACCGGGAGATGCACCTTGAAAAAGCAACCTTCTCGGCAGGGGCACTTGGCTCAAAGGCGATCTTCGGACCCAGGCACAGAATCTTTCGAACGTTCTCCGGAAGGGAACAATCTCCTAGAGCGCACACTTCACCTTGTGGACATCTCCTCTTCTTTCTGTTAGGTAGCATTAGCCCACCACGCTCCATAAGGACTCGGTGGTCTGCTTGGTCATCTCTCGCCACTCTCGCAGTCTCCTCTGCCAGCTCCCTCTGAAACGACATGGGAGACCCTAATACGGTCTCTAGAAGAAAAGCTACAAAAAGGAATCGTTGCCTGGGCGGAAGAGGTCGCCGCAGACAAGCTGCAATCTACAACGCCCTGAAATTTCTCCTAATAAAGTTGTTTCCTCCTCCTCGTCCTCTGTTGAGCGTATGTCGTCTCAGTAGAACACGCTACCGCCAAGCACCATTGTCCTTGTCTACCCAGCGCTGTTATTTTTTCTAAACGTCAATTACCACCAACTCGCCCAAGTTTCTCTTCTGTTACGGTAGTCACACAATATATACACAGCAGTCGCAGGCAGGCAGTCGTAAAGCTACACAGCAAAGAAGCACAGGCTTCAGGAAGCTCGAGCGTTCAGTCACGCCTACATCGTCGTCGTATTAATCGCTCCCAGAGAAGCATCGTGTTGGTCTTGAGTCGCCATGACAATATGAGAGGCAAGAGAACGCCACCGTGCATCGAGATACTGTTATGTCGCAACCATACAATGAGACAGATCGTCTAGCGGCACACATTTCACCCGACACTTGTATAAGTACACTTGATAATTGATAACTACACTTGATAACTAAAAAAATCTGAGTATACTTGATAAGCGCCAAGTGGCGCAACGCTGACTTAGGTTCTTTGGTCAGGAAAAGCAACCAGACCATAGACATGTTTAAGGCAAATCAGGTACATTTAGGAGGGCAAACCAATCTGCAAGATCCAAGGAAACGACTTTAACAGTTGGTCGCAAGGCGTGCCCTCTCTGCGGAATATCTTTGCCGCGTGCGTTGACAGGTGTCGTCTTTGGTCAGCAGGCATCACGCTGGTGCCATCATTCATATATGTGATCTTCTCTGGGCCAATGGCTAGCCGACCAATGGGAACAGTATAGACGATGCCCCGCCATGCCGGCGTAAGCACCGACTATGATGCCGCCGCATCCATAACGTCTGTGATCTCAGGAACGAGTCGCAATAAATTACTAGTCAATCTCCATTTAAATGAATAATATTAACTCGCTGTGTGCCATCTACACTGCTTGCCAAGGTTCCCAAGATGTGCTTGATTTCTATATAAGAAAGGGTGAGATAGCTTGGCCATGCTTGTCTGCCTCTAAGTCTTCGCATATACCTCGTGTGATCGCTTAATTTTCCTCCGGTCACGTCTGCACTTCTATCACCCGCCTGCAGCTGCCACCTTACTTACACAAACGGCGTTATTCTATGCCTTTTATTCTATTTCATATTTTTGGAATAGACAAATTGTCCCTAAGGTAGAATCGTGCGCCAGTTATTGCACACTCAAAATAGGAGTGCTAAGACGGAAGAGCTGCTTATGCTTAACAGCGCTGTCTGTTGCGTTTTATAACCGTGGTTCTGCCTCAGGGCTGCTCTTTTTAAGCGAAGCTTTATAGGTTCACAAGTTTCGGCGGCGGTGGTGGTGTCATGCTGAAAAGTGGGCCGATCCTGGTGGTAGTGCAGAAATGGTCCAAGCTTAATGGCACATACCCTGTAAGGGGGGACCTGTAAGCGAAATGGGGCTGCGCGAAGATTGTCGTCCGATTTTAGCGTGAGGGCTTCCGAAGCGCTGGCCAAACGTAAGCGAAGAGCTGGGGACCCCGAATTGCGGGAGCACGATTTTAAGGCTAAACGTCAGCCAAGAGCCGCCAACACCGAGTTTAGGGCAAACGAAGCGGAACGCCTGCGACAGCGTCGTCTCGCCACAAGCTTCGCCTACCTCCATTTTGTCACAGGGGAATGGTTTCCACTCTTTTTATTTCTATATTTTCTGTATGGTTGGAATAGGTGGACGCGTCTGAGTTGGTGAATTCGATCGCAGATGGAATAATCCAATTGGGGGCGTCCCCTACGGCGTCCCTGATAAGCAGAGTACAGCGTTCGCGCATGAAACCCCGTTAATTAAAGAAGAATGTCATTGTTCTATATGTTTGAAGACATTTTCCCATTGGCAGACCCGCTTTACGCTTTAATTTGCTGAGATTTTGAGGATCGTTGCAGAACGATGAACGATGTCTTCTCGAAAGAAATTACTCAGGCTGTTACAGAAAGGCAAAAAATAAAAATAAAAATTGGTGACACGAAGGACATTTGAAATGTTTGCTTTATTTGGCATTATTAGCTTTCTTGAAAAGTACAGAATCATATAACTGTTCTTGGAGATACTGACCTCACGCATACAAAAGCCAAGGACATTTCAGCGTAGTTGGCGCAATATTAGTTGCTACAGTGATAACAGTTCCTGAATTAAGTATATTTGCATCGCCCATGGCGGTTTAGATATATACAACTAAAATCTGTGTGAAGGTTAATTGGACGTATGAAATGATTACCTAAACATCATTTAAAGGGCCGCTTTGGCGCCGACTATGGATGGCTGTTTACTAAGTATTTTGCTTTGAAGAATAAGGAGCGGCGACCATTGTGTATTCTATGAAGTTATAACATGGGGCATGCTCAAACATTGAAAACACAGTTGCAATGTACATATCTATGCAGCCTAACCCTATGTCGTGCTTGATGTTTGGAGGTGCTCTACAGTGTTCTCAGTCCGTTGTTTATATGCTTAGCGTGCAGATTATTGCTCCAGCTTCTCCTGAAATATTTTGGTGTTTACGAGCAAGTTACATATTAGACTCATCTCCTACCGAACTTGTAGCGCGGGATAGGCACTCTGAATGGAAAGTAAGATGGGGACGCCTACTCGCCAAAAGTGTAGTGCTTCGCGACATCCAGTTCTTCCTTGAAGTACAGTGCGAGTCCCGACAGTGTAGCAGTCACGCCGAACACTAGCACAGCCAAGGAGCGGCCCACGGGTGCGACGCCCCCGCAACTTAGGCCCAGATCCTGCTGGCGTGCCGCCGCGCAGGCGAGCGTACCAGGAAGGCTGAGTTCCGGCTGCTCACACAACTTGTACGCGAACGTGTCGATGGTCTCCAGGGCCTCCAGGCGCAGCCGAGCGCCGGCCTCTGAAAACAAAAGCCACAGTGCCACCAGCAGCACGAGGTTCACCAGAGTCAAGCTCATGGGCACAAGGGGAGAAGCGCTCGCTTCGAGACAGAGATACACTGCGTCCACGACGAACGTCGCGTTCCACATGAATGCCACTGGTCCGAGAGCATTGTCGATGACGCTAATCATGCTGCACAGGAGGCCGTACGCCTGACGGGCGCCGTCCACGGCTCTGACGCTGAGCGGTCCTTCGAGGAAAAGGGCGGCGTTGAGGTCCCTCAGCTTGGAGGCCACAACGAGGCAGAGACAAGAGGTGACGACAGCGCCGATCCAGATGTGGTTCCGTACCACGATAAATTGCAGGCACGTGACGGGAGTTGCGAGGGTCGCGTTCGCCGGCCGAGAGAGGCGGGCGGTCGTCATTGAAGCCTGAGCGATCCACGGAACGAAAGCGAGTAGAAGCACGAGCGAACGCAAGGACGCCGTGAGCTTGCGCGGGCCCAGTGACCGGACGATGGCCGCCAGGCCGCGCGAATACTTCTGCATCTGAAATTGCACGCTGAACGCGGACAGTACGCCAACGAGGTCGTTGACGAAACGCAAGTCGACGAGGAACGGATTCTGGCGGGAAAGCTGCAGGCCCCACATAGTGATGTAGCCGATGAGCAGAGCCCAGACGACGACCTTCCAGAACACGAGCCGCCGGCTGCCATTGCCAACCCAGAGACCAAGGGCAACCATGTCTGCGAAGATGGGCTGGAAGTCGCGAACGGTCGGGTTTATTTCGTCTAGATGCTTATCGAAAACCATGCTTCGGGCGACGCAACAGGCGCACACCGTTTACGCAGTGGGCAGTCCTGCAGCAGAAGGCTTCGGCGATGCGAGGACTACGCGAATGGTTCGGTGAAAAAAATATGCCACGGAAATAAAAAAAAGGACAAAGTTGACTGAATAAACAGCGATATTCGAACGACCCAGACGGAATGCACTTCTGTGACAGATAGCGTGCATACTGCGGCGTGCGATGGCGTGCAATAGGTAGCTGGCGTGAGGGCGGGACGAAGTTGCCAATTGGTTCCCGCCAACGGCGGTCGATTGCGCAAAGCGTAAACGACTTGGGGCACGCAACCATCCTTCTACCCATACGGATAATGGTCGATGGCTGCTGCGCTACTTTTCTGGGCCACCAATTCCTTACGGGGCATCGTCTGACGGGCCGTTTGATAAAATTTGGTGCGAGTGACTGTTCATTGCGCACAAAAGAATATCAGAGGAAGGAGACGGCCGGAAAGAAGCAATCGTGGCTCGTTGATTTGTGCGCCTTCTATAGTTCTTGTAGTAATGCCCTCTGCCCTAATCCATACCATTGCATTAAAAAGCGACATTGTCGCTGGTGGTCACCGGAGTTATTGCGGGAGCCTGCATGACTATTTGTTCACGTGCACGTGCACACGCATTTTGCGTGCGACTATGTCGGAATGTGCGGGAGAACGCCTGAAGTTTTCCTCCCTGCACTCTAATAATGGCTGCTATGCATCGTAACATTTAGAAATGTCAGAGCTTAGAAAAATATGAGCGCCAGCAGAATGAAAATTTTCTTAGAAGAGAAAAAATTGCGTTTGTAGCTTAAGATAACTTTGGTAAAGCTTGCATGAAACAGAGCAAGATTTCCACGGTAGTTCTAATATCATGCCTGGGTTATCTGTGTATGATAATGGTGATATATTGCTCTCTGAATTTGTGAGGTGTATAGATTATGTTTCTAGGTACAAATTCACATACTCGTATGTACTGGAATAAATCACAAAATATCAACCATTTCACATAAACACACTGTTTTAAAGAGTATTGGTTTTGTGCAGCCAATGTAACTTAGGTTCAGGGCATTACCTGCTTCTATAAGCAATTGTCGAATTATCGACACTGTCAATTGTCGTTTGGTACTGAGAATATACTTTTTAGAATTGACTCATTTTCTAGAAGCAGCGCTGTTTTCACGCGTGCTATTTCGGCATTAAAAATAGTGTAGCGATTTTTATAAGAATGTAATTGGGGGTATTAAAAATGCATAGTAATCTCGCAACACTGGCCGCGTCGACCATCTGCTCGAGTCGCAATTTCGAAGCGCCTGTATAATGTGCAGCCTAGCGCGGTTCGGTGATGGAAGCCATGTGGCTATTCAGGACTCTAAAATGCAACAGTCGCCTTGATCGTCCTGCG
This sequence comes from Dermacentor silvarum, assembly GCF_013339745.2. Lineage (NCBI taxonomy): Eukaryota > Metazoa > Arthropoda > Arachnida > Ixodida > Ixodidae > Dermacentor > Dermacentor silvarum. The sequence continues at coordinate 164,965,734 of NC_051158.1, read as the reverse complement.
AATTAAGAGCGAACTTCAATGTGCCCACACGAATCAACGAATCCGCACGCCCGATGGTTGCTGCACCAATATGCGTCCGGACGGAATTCTCAAGCGTGTTGCTTTGAAACCGGTACCTTTCCCGAGCTTCCTTTCGGGACGACGTGTGCTTCACACCTGAGCTAAGAACCCTAAACAATAATTGCTTATGCGCTCTAGAACAACCTCCAGATTGCATTACAACCTTCCAAATGCGTCGCGTCCGCAAGAAAACGCGTCTTACGTGAAAAAAAAAAACTACTGCTGAAACTCGCTTATCTACCTTACGAGGAGCGAAACAATTAACCTAATCTAGGCACCTCACCGCAAAAACCACTGGGGTTGCCTTTTAATAAATGTAGATTAAAAAAAAGTTAATAAACGTATTCCTCTGTCTCTCTCCATAGTGGGATTCGTCAGGTAATGCGTAAGCATTATTTCCAGTCGCTCATCTTGCACTCACGCAACGAATGCTTGGTCGAATTGACGCGTTGCACACACCGCGACTTACTGTGTCAAGGATTACGCAGTATGCTGGAAGTATTGCAATGACGTGTTGCAATTACCTAATTGATGAACATAATTAACTGGAACTAATCTTATTGTACTAAATTATTGTAATAGTATTTAATGTGAATTAGGGTTAAGTAATGTAATAGGAATACCTTTTCGATGCCCTTGCGAATCTTGATTGGCCTTAAGTCATCCTAATTACCCTTAATTAATATTGGTTAGCCCTAACGAGCCTAATGTTAGGAATTGAAATTAGACCTAATTCATAAGAAATACCTATCATTATTATGGATAGGTTTAATTACCTTAAGCCTAATAACTCTTAGGCGAATTATTTGTTTAACTAAATATTTTTTATTTAATAATTGTCATTTGGCTTCCTCACCCTTCGTTAGTCGTAGGAGTCTTACTTAAGCTCAATTAATTTTATCGTAATTAATCATATTAGTAGCTTATTAACCTTAATAGTTGTAATGGCTCATCAGTGCTCATTATATACAAGGTGTCCAAACTATCATACACCAGCTGGTGGAGTGGCTCAAGAGTACCTCAAATTTCGACACCACGCACAACAGGGCGGCAAAGTCTCTTCGTCTCGTTTTAACGAGAACGATCTGAACTGTCCGCCCGGCGTTGACGGCGAGCTGCGGCTTGTAATGCTCTCTGCACAACAGTCTGTGGAGCCCAATGATGCCTGGTTGTAGCCGCGCACGTAGCTCTACAATTCGCTTCTTCAGCAGCGGTTCGTACCTTGCGAGGAGACGCCATAACGTCCAGAATACCAGGTACAGTTACACGCAGCATGCAACTGCTATTAGCTCCGAGAACGAACAAAAGCGGCACTGCCAGCGCCGCTGGCATGACGTAATGGCAAGGATTTGCGCCTGTCGTCTGCTACAGTTCGGACTGCGTCCGGGCGCCTTCTGCAACGTTTCCGTTTGTTCGCTCTCGTTCTCTACGCTGGTGCACTTATGACAGTCCTCTCAAATATATTTTGACGATGTATTCGTTCGTCAAAATTTATCGGAAAATCTTATTTTCTACATTGACAATATATTCATCAAAGGCAACGTTGCAGTGCCGGCCAACGGAGGTCAGTCCAGAGCGGTGTGGATTTTTCATGCTCAGTTCTACACTCTGCAGCGGCAGCTCACGCGGATAATAAAAGCATAAATGCGAAAACGTAGGATAGAACAATCTAGTTAAGCCACCATACTTGCCGTAGTGCAACAATCATGTAACAAACGCTGGCTATATATGACCTCGACAACATTTACCTTGATTTTAACCCGCTAAATCTTGTGTGCTCACGTCGAGCTGTTCATTGGCAAAATAATGAATTTCCGCATTTATTCACGGAAACGTTCGGCAGTAGCACGAGGACTAAACAACACATTAGTGTAGATTCTGCCAGTACCGTTTGCTTTTTGAACTGCTTATCAAAATTCAGGCGATGAACAACACGAGAACAGCTGGAGCTAACGTTTCGACAAGTGGACCGGCCTTCTTCAAGGCGACATATGCTCTCCTCGACACAGTATATGTATATAGGTAGGGTTATTCTAAAGGAATGAATGTAAGGCGGGTGGGTGAGGTAACGAGCGAGAGTGTGTCAGCGGTGAGGGTGTAGCATTGAAAAGAAAGATAATGCACTACTGATAGGCGGTGGAGGAGTTTGAGGCCGCGCCGTGTGTTAGCCGGTTGACGTGTCATTTGAGGTGCCAGTTGACGTATCAAAATTAAGCCGTTATTAACCAGTTAATCTTAAGCGCCAGTAATTTTAAGTAAAGCTCATTGAGGCTTTAAGCTGTTTGCCGCACACAAAAGGGCATAGGGACCAATATCTATTTTCTTTTCAGTGCTACAATAATTCAGTGGTTCAATAATTTAGCGCTGCTTGTTGTTTGAGAAACAGTTCTGACCGATCTGCTTGGCGAAACTGACACAGCTGCTCGGCGCAACTTTTTGGGCAAAAAAATTCCCTTTAGACCATATGGCTGCAGCCAGCAAGAAGCGGAAGCTTCGTTCTTTAGTGGTATGAGACACAGAAAATATCACCATTCACCGAAGGAGGTCAAAAATAAAGTGAATCATATGAGGCTTGCATAAACTGTCTTCTTTATGAGGCGGGTATACGGGTGCTTTTATCGGCTGACGCAGCGAATAGTTCTCAGTTCGTATAATTAAACACAATTGTGGTTCGAGACTTCCTCATGTGGATGGTTGTTGCGTGACGAAGCTGTCTCTGCCGAAGCTGCACTCTGGTGCCTCGAGTAAGTTATAGGCATTTCATTAGGGGCTGTAAAGGACTCCTTCATGGTTTCAATTTGAAGTTGTAGTGAAGGGAAGGGTTTCACGAACAATGCGCGCCTCGTCATAAGGTCATATAATGATTGTCGGTTGCTTCCATTGCGGGCGGTGTCTACCCTATTGTCGATAAAGACTGCTTCAGGCCACTATGAAACATTGCATGATATATAATGGCTTGGCTCTTGATCTTAACCACGAACCTTTTCTTTCGGGTGATTGCCTAATGCCACGTACACACTAGCCGCAAAACGCGCGTGGCGCGCCGAAAAAGCAGCCGCGAAACGGGTTTTTCTTGCCGCGGCATGGATCGCTCCTGGACCGATTTTTTGCGGTTTGCCGCGTGCCGCGGAGGAAGGAGACCAATGAGAGCGGCCCGCTTCCGTGACGTGCGCGCGGGAAACTGGTGCCATGCGGACCCGCCCGACCACTTGTTTCTAGTTTCGCACCATCATCTGCACCCGTTAGCTCCCGGATAGTTCGAGAAGGGGAGAGGAGTGTAGTGCGTCACGTGATTGCCGCAGCGGCGCGCCACCGGTTGGTGTGGCCGCCCTGCCGCTGCTGCGTTTCGCCGACGGCGGAGCGCCGCGCGCATTTTGCCGCTAGTGTGTACGTGCCATAACAGACACGGAGCGCAGTCGTGTATGTTTCTTCTGGGTGGCTGTTTCGGAGAAAGGTGAAAGCAGTAGCAATTTTTTTCGTAAAACATGCGTGCCTAACTCGTGTTCATGTGGGTACTGCATTACTGCTGTACCCACATGTGAGTAGAACTGAACAGAGCAATAAGAACCTTGATGAAAGCTTCACAGGCAGTATCCTATTCTAACATACTGATTTATATATAAAGTTGACACCCAATACCAATATTGCTGTTCCATGCAAAACGAAATGTCTTTCATAGTTAACTAAGCATCAAAGGAATGTTAAATTTGGAGCGAAGCATCGTACAATTAAAATTTTCCACACTGAATTTGCAGACACCTTGCAACTTGCAACTCTACACAGCTTCGATATCCAAGCAGCAAATTTTCACGATTCAGGCAGTTTCGGAAAAGAGACTGCACTTTAGTCGTGAAAGCAAAGATCAGTCAAAACATGATTCAGGCTGTACGGCTGGCAGGCGCCATACAACCAGCATGCACGAAGCGAACAAGCGCGCGCCAGATGAGTCAGCCGGAGCGAGTGGTGTCCTGGCCGGGACGTCACACGGGAGAGAGCGCCACTCCAACTTCTTGCCGCTAATATGCAACTTACGTGTCGGGCACGATGTGTTTGCAGGCACCTTAACTAGATGGCATCACCATAATGGCGGTGGTAGAGTGACTGTATCCATGGTTTTCAGCAGCGGCGCACGGGCGCGGCCATGTTTGATCACGTGATTGCGCCGGCATGACTGGCCTTGGGTTGAAGGCCAGCGAAGGAGCCGTACTGCTGTAGTCGTGGGCGACGGTGCGGCAAGCGGCGTTGTTTCGGGTCCACCGATGGACAGCGGCTGGATCGACGAAACAAAGCTTTGTCCCATGGTTCAACGATCATGTAAGTGAACCATTGTTTGTCATTTTCACGTTGTATGTGGTTGTATGTGCTCGCGCGGGAGCGCTCTGGCGCTCGATCATCGTACATGCGCGTCGCTCGTTCCCGCCGAGCGATTCGAGTTCATGGAGGCTTCTTGTGCGGCGTTCACGTCAGTTCGCTAGTTCTTTTTCTTTTTGTGGTTAGTGCGGTGTACTTAAGCTACTATCTGAGCTGTTTGAAGTGGTTGCCCAGCCTCTCGCGCTTTGCTTGACGGCCTCGAATGTGTATGCTTGAGAGCCGAGTGAAAAATCCGTGTCCGCTTGTGTGTTGACGTCTCGCTCGCTGGTATTTTAGCTTCCCACATACGTTGAGGTAAGCGTTTTTCGTCGATACTGGTGCACTGATCTCTGCAGAATTCACCAATGCGGCGGGCACGCAATAGTTTCGCGTAGTTGACTTCGGAGCGGCAGATTGTGTTTGTTGGATGTACTAACTGAATGGCCCCGTGGGTGTTGTTTCATAGTAAAACCCCTGTCACGCGGGCACGTTCGATCGCAATTGAGCCTCGATCCGAATCCAGTCGATTGTGATCCGCAAATTTTAATCGAAGTGTCCGATTTCGATCGGAGACCGACGTAAGCAGCTTCAAGCTCAGTGTGACAGAAAACGAGGTACAACGAGAAAGTAAGAGATCCGAAGAAATAACCCTCTAAAAAGGCCGTTTTATTTTTTATGCACGTATAATTTTGAAAATCTGTGTGCTGCGTCGACGCCATGCACGTAGTTCTGAGATTTGCAGACGAGCAGAATCGGCGGACGTGGCACGTCGTTTACCTAAAATACCGAATGAAAAAGTAATTTTTCTGAAAATTGATTTGTACGTACCTTTACTACCTATTAGGCACGTTTATTATTTGCTTCGGACTTAGTTACACTTAAAGCGTTAGAGCCCAAACAACACGATCCTGATCCTTGGACTGTGTAGTAGCAATCATTTTCGATTGCGATCGAAAGTCCGAGCCGGATCGAGGCTCGATCGCGATCGAAAGTGGCCATGTGACAGGGGCATAACTTTGGCTAGCTGTAACTCAAGCGTTTTATAAATGAGAGCTCCTGTTTCAACTTTTCAAACTCTTCATAGGAGAGCAACACCAGCTTAGTAATCAAATATGCATTAATTATTGAAACTCCAGAACTATAATTTATAAATCCAAACGATCAGTTTAATATCAGACTGTATCTATCGTGTTATTTTAGTTTTTTCAAACATCTGCAGATGTCTTGAGGAGTAAATAAAAAATCAGCTTTCTTTCATTGCCATTTTTTTTTCATTCCCGCAGTATATACAAATGTTTCTCCCCTATTTCAGTTGTCTACGACTACATGGTCAAGGCAATCGACCAAGACGGGAAGCCTGCACAGGACTACAGGGGGTTTGCAGAGGGCATCAACCTTTTTGACAGTGGCAATGTTGGGAAAGCTTTGTGTCAATCCAAGGGTGGCATCTGTAGCATAAAGCTGTGTTCCAAGCTGCAGTGTTGGGTAGGGATAGTCCTTGGTTGGACGCCCATCAACAAAGTGAATAGAACATACCTGAAAGAAAAGGGCGATTCATGTAATATTTACAATGGTTTGCTTTTATTTGAACGTAAGAATAAAGGAGTCCACATAAATAAAAAGCACGCACATGGGTAACGCATGCAGTTCTTATTGCAAACTGCCACAAATGCGACAAAAAAAAAAGACAATAGCAATGTGCTGCCAATGTCTCTTCCATAATCACAAATAATGTCATAATTTCATAGTGTCAAATAATGCCATAATTTCGCGATGTCAAAAGAGGCTATGAAAATTAAAGTAAATAATATATATATTCAGCATGCGCTTTGGGGGAACCCTGCAAGACACTAGGCAGAAGGAAAAAGCTGATTTGTAGTTACCACTACTTTAAAACGCAGCTAATCAAATAATGTCAAACTGGTGAGTTTGAAATTATTTACTTTTATTTTCATGGTTTCTCTTGACATCACGAAATTGTGACATTATTGTATATCACTTTACGATAAACACGCAACCAACGCTTCTAGCGTTGTTTGAAACAATAATTTTGTGCTACAGCGTCAACACAGCTAGCTTTCGCGCACCTGCTTCTGGCCACAAACAACGCCAGGTCTACGTTCTGATCACACCGTGCATCCGATACAGCAGCGAAACCAACATATGTAAAATCAGACGCGCAGGCAGGAATTCGTCAAGCTTAACGATTAAAAAATGCGATTCAGATAGCACTTTTCCAATCTTTTCTGCAGGAGTTCTCACCGCGACAACTAGTACGCCTTAATTGGCACCGATTCCGGTGCATATACGCACGTGGCGTGTAATTTCGCTTAAGGATAAACATCTCTGATAGCATGTGACTGTTCCAATACGATATCGCTAATACTTGTGTTCTGCCACAGAAACACCGCGCGGTGACCTTAATGTACAGCAAGCGCAAGATGGGACGTTTATACACTATTCCGCAAGCCGAGCGCGTTCGCTTATTCGGTACTATGATCTGCCACTTACTCTTGCCGATGTGCCTTAATTGAAGTTCTTTCTCTGTAGGTTCGCTATCCAGCATTCTCGGGTGACCTTGTTTTTCTCTCCTTGAGGAAATCTGTGCATGGAAAACGGCCTCGGGCACGGGCAGTCTTGATGCAGCTGCGGCGCGTGTATTTCACACACCGACGTGTTCCACAGCTTAATGTCGCCATCACAGTTTTTGCATCCGACCACAGCACACGTTTTCCCTCTTAATCTCCACATGGAGCAGAATATTGTTCGACGTTTGACAAACTGCGCTTCTTAAACGCCGCTGGCTACGCTTTCGCGACTGAGCAATGGTAGTTTCGTTTGCGCGCCCAAGGCCAGAGATGTCCAACACGCGCGGCGCTCCGGTGGCGCCATCTGATTTCAGTTGCACAAATCGGCTGCTGCAAATCGTCTATAGACGAGAAAACGATCGCCTGAAGGCGCTGCTGCGCCTCCTGACAGCGCCCCCAATGTGGAAATTTCAAGCAGCGCGGTCGCTCCCCGGTGCAGTCTCCTCTTTGTTTACATTGTTTCGCCCGCGCTTTCCTTCGCTGCTCGTGCTCACGGCGCTCCGTTTTCGAAGGCGGCAGATCGCGTGCTTGCTGAACAGCGATGCAAAGACTGCAGTGCGATTTCAAGACGGTTGCCGACGCCAACAGTTTTTTTCGTGGCGGCAACCTCAAGAAAGGGGAGCGTCTGCTTCCACACGTGTGTGGTGTTGAAATATTGTGGGCGGTGTTGTGACAGTGAAAGCCAAGTGCGTGTCGGAGGTGTCCAACAAGATTGTATACGACATCGAGTTAGAGGTACACACCGAGTTCAGTCATTTAGTCACTTTTATTTCTCTATGGTGCAGTCACAAAGCAGTCATGCATGCTTGCAGAGATGTGCAGAGACGGTGACGATTGCGGTTCGTTTCGTTGGTCGCTGGGCGCGCACACACGGCTGCTCTCAATTTGGCTCCCAGGGAGTGGCATCAGCACTGTCGGAACAGAAAGAACACATGCATTAGGCACCAATAAGCCAATAAAATTAATTAACGATGTAAGTACTACATATGTGCATAATGCCTTATATCATGCTGTATAAATATTTAATGTATATCATGACTTATTCAATGCTAGAGTCATGACAACTCATTGCATTATTGAGCAAGGTATCTTTTCACTGGTCATGAGAAATCACTCGTACAAACTGCTCCGCGAAATGAACCCAGGTCACGGTAACCAGCAATTACCTTGGGACCAGCAGCACGAGCGCAAGAATTAGCGATACATGCCTCACCAAAGCAAATCTAGTTTGTCGTCGGGCGAATGCCCCGCCGCAGCAAAAGCTCACACCGATGGCCGGCTACTACACGAAACGATTCTTGGCGGGAAGAGTGAAGCAGGAAGAATGTGCAAGGTGGCAATTACTTTAAAACATGCTTGGATATTGTGAACCCAGAAAGCATGGCCAAGCAACAAACATAACGCGCGCGTCTCGGGCAGCTGCTTTGCGATCTGCCGCTTACCGACGCATGCGATGACCGTAGCTTGCATTAAATACGGATTGCCACCACACAAAATACAAGTGACGTGCGGCCCTATTTGTTGTCTGTACAACTAGGAATTTAAGTTGCAGCGTTTGGAAAAAGGATATAATTATCTTGAGCCAGTCTTTGCCTATCGCGAGTGAACTAACAGTACAATCAATTAAATTCGTAGGTTTTACGTTTTAAAAGCACAATATCATTATGAGGCACGCTGTAATGGAGGGTCGCAGGAATAAATTTGACCATCGGGGGTTCTTTAACGTGCACAAAAATCAAAGTACATGGCAAGAACTGTATTCTTGCATTTCGCCTCCATCGAAATGCGGCCGCCGTGGCCGGGAATCGAGCTCGCGTCGTCGAGCATAGCGCCGCTACACGTATGCATTTACCGCTAAGCTAACCGGCGGATTTGACTGTACGATTCAACTACGCGACACGTCTTAATAAACGGCCATGCACTAAATACAGGCACATTACTATTGCGTTTTTATCGAGCGGCCGTGATATTGCACGCGAATGCGAAAGTACGTGACTTACTTGACTCGGCGCACTGCAGTTATCCGCGCTTGTCGTCTGTCCTTCTCGTACCACCTCTCCGGAATTCTGTAGAACTGCACGGGCGGCTTTCGACTTTTCGAGGCTCTTGTGGCAATCAACAACACAGCAGTATGGCGTGCCACATTTCCTGGTTGATGAGGTCGCGCTCGCCGTCACGAAAACAACGCACGCGGTCGCTCGCGCCGTAGAGAACACGGGCGCGCGCCGGCCCGGCGGCGACCTTCGACACTTCCATTCTTCCGCCAGGGGAGTGGGCGGCGCTAGTGTCGCGCAGGCAAACTTTAGGTTGCCTCGTCTATAGGCTCCCTTCAGGGAGCCAGAGTTGCGCCACTGTTTTCCGCGCGCCGCTCGCTCCGCCTCCATAGGGTGCCTCGATGCCAGCGCCGCCGTTCAGGGTGGTGCCATCCTTTGACCGCCCCCGCGCCGCCGCTTTCTCGCTGCGACGCCATCTTGAATCACAGCGAGCGGTTACGATTGCTTGGTGCCGGTGCTTAGTTCGAGACACAGTGCGCGCGGATGCTTCGCTGACGCTTCTACTTGCTGGACAGTGTTCAGCCGCATGAATGACAAGCTTGTCAAGTGCATCGAGTCGACATGACGGGCTGTTGTGTTCCCAAGTGCACCGGATCGACGCGTAAAGGGCTTCGTTGTTTACGCTTCCCCCGGCACCCAGAGCGAAGGAAGAGATGGGAAGTCCAAGTAAAGCGGTATCACTGGAAGGCAACGGATAACTCCTACATTTACGAGGTAAGTGTCAAGAAAGCTTAGACTATCGCACCGTGTTTTTCATTTAAATAAGAAAGTATTCTCTGATCCTCGCTCACGAACTAAGCACTGCACCGATGCTCTGAGTAACCTATGGTTTGCGAGCGCGCGTCGCATAGGCTTTTGCCGTTTGGATCGGCGCAGTCTATGCGAGTAGTACCCTTATTTTAAGGACTGACGAAAATGCTTCGCCGCGAAATAGTCTTACATTAGCTACAAATTGTCATGTAAACCACCTATTTTACCTTTTTCACGGGAAGCACACATCGTGTCTCTCTTGTTTCTTTTTATTGCGATAGCAATTATATGGACACTCAAAAGCAGATTTCTGCCGTCGGCGTCGCCGTGAGGTTCCGTATGACGTCAATGGAGATGAAATCGTCGCCGCGCGCCGCCGAACGCTGTATGTGCGAGTGAAAGAGCGCGAGGGACGCGCGCTTTCACGGGGAGTGAACACACGGCGGAGAACAAACGCGCGTTCTGCGCTGTGCTCCCTTAAGGGCTGCAGAAGTAGGCGTCTCTTTCCTCCTCTACAATCACCATATATGTAGAGTAAACGTACCTTCTTTCGACCCGCGAAAGGCTGTGGGGGAGGGGGGGGGGAGGGGCAGGGAAGGGAGGCGACATTTAGCTGCGGCACCAAGTGCCTATTTATATCAGAGGCTCCGGCAACAGTCACCAACGCCGCACGCATTTTGAGCGAACGCGGGCAAAACGCCGGCGGCGTCGACAACAGTTCTGCGTGTTGCCGGTGCTGCTGCATGTCCAAGTTTATACAGCTGATAAAGCTGCTATCATTACTCCGTATAGCTCTCTTCAAATTTGCTATCGCAATTGATGCTTCGCCTTTCAGGTGAAATTGCGACAACTTTTTTTTCCTTGGTTTTTTTTTTTCGCTACTGGTTATTTGGGACTAAAGAACGCAGTGCTTCTTCTGGGGAGAGCGGCTGTTGTGTACGTGGCAAGCGAAGCATTGTGTTTTTCTCTGATTTCTCAGCAGATATCTTGCGGATCTGAGGTTGTTACGTTATATATAGCTGATTTTTTAGACTTGTACATATTTGTAGCGTGGTGCTCGTAAGCCGATGGTCATTCGTGCTCATTCCCGATCGTAGTGGGTACTGTGACGGTCTTTAAATGCCTGTGCACGGTATGCCCAGGTGTAGTAGAGTTAAGGGGCATCATGGGCATCATGTTTCGGCGCTTTCTGGCATGGTGTCTGTTGTAGCCTGTGCATTTCTTCGAAACGTGTGAAGCGAGGTAATACAGCATTACTTCTGCGAAAATTTATTTTTAAGCACTGTAATGGGTTCTCTGTATTTACAAGGCAACTTTTCATATCAATAATCACTTTTGTTGTTTTACTTGTACTTAGAAACACTTTGAAGAGGACCAGTACGAGGGAAATCGACAGTATGGCCGCCGTCTGTTAAAGTCATCAGCCCTACATCATCATGGACTATATTTTCGAAGTGAAAAACATTGCTAATCTGTATTTGACTGTCTTAGTTTCATTTACGGTTTTTGTACGCGATATGTATGCCGTGTTGTTTATTTTTTCAATGTAGTTATCAGTGTTCTAATGGTTATTTATAAAATGTTATGTACTCGCCATCGATGTGTTTGGCTGATGCGATGTATTCGATGGTAGCTGATGTATTCTGGCTGGATATCTTGATTAATATTACCCGCGCGGTTGCGTTTTCGTGTTTGTATGCTTGTTTTAGATTCAAATTGTGTGTAATAAGGTTGATGTACTCACTTGAACCCCCCCCCCATGTAATGAATAAATTAAAATAAACGCTCCCTATCCCGAATTATGTGTGTCGAGCCTACCTTGCGAATTTTTTTTATCTGGTCTTTCAACATAACCTTCATGCGCCACACAGTACATGTAATTTTTCATGTCCATATCTCTTTCATGATTGACTGTAGTAGACATTACTAAGTAAATGTATTTTGTGCATCGTTTGGTTTCTTGTGTGTACTACGCAAAATTGACACAGACAAGTTACGTTACATTTTTTTCTACAGCACTAACTAAACCTTATTTTCACATCGCAGTTATTTTTACACCTGCTTAATCCTGTCAGCACACAGTTTTGTGGGAAAAGAAGCAAAATTGCACGTAGATATCGTCAAATAATTGCAACGAACGCGAAGAGCAGGCGCAACGCAAGGGAAACTAACCGCCGTGCGCGAGTGGCTGGCTACGGTAAAGGAGGCGTGACGTGTAAACCAGAATGCAACAGCGAAAAAGAAAAACTTCCACACACAGGGGGTCCCAAACCTTATATGCCAAGTATCGAAGCGCAAAAAAAAAGAGTGCGTATTACAAACATACACACGGCATATTAAATGTGATTGAATTAGGCAACTTGGGGCATGTTCCCGGCGCCATACATTTACGTCTTCGACCTTCGACGAGTTAACGGCTATTGGTTATAAAGATGTGCAGATGCGATACCGATAAAAAAAGTCCTCATCAAGGCAAAGCACTTGGAAGTGCGCCGCGAGTAACACTATTTATAAACGCAAGCGTAGCCGAGTCTCAGCTCGTGTGACTCAATATGGCGGCGCCAGCGGGGTTTTCTCCACCCTGGACGGCGGCGCTGGGCATCGAGGCACCCTAAGTGGTGCTGGAATCACTGGAGGCGCAGGGTGCCTCGATGCCAGCGCCGCCGTTCAGGGTGGAGACAACCCCGCTGGCGCCGCCATATTGAGTCACACGAGCTTAGACTCGGCTACGCTTGCGTTTATAAATAGTGTACTCGCGGCGCACTTCCAAGTGCTTTGCCTTGATGAGGACTTTTTTTATCGGTATCGCATCTGCACATCTTTATAACCAATAGCCGTTAACTCGTCGAAGGTCGAAGACGTAAATGTATGGCGCCGGGAACATGCCCCAAGTTGCCTAATTCAATTCACATTTAATATGCCGTGTGTATGTTTGAAATACGCACTATTTTTTTCTTGCGCTTCGATACTTGGTATATAAGGTTTGGGACCCCCTGTGTGTGGAAGTTTTTCTTTTTCGCTGTTGTATTTTGGTTTACACGTCACGCCTCCTTTACCGTAGCCAGCCACTCGCGCACGGCGGTTAGTTTCCCTTGCGTTGCGCGTGCTCTTCGCGTTCGTTGCAATTATTTGACAATATCTACGCGCAATTTTGCTTTTTTTTGCCCACAAAACTGTGTGCTGACAGGATTAAGCTGGTGTAAAAATAACTGCGATATGAAAATAAGGTTTAGTTAGTGCTGTAGAGAAACATGTAACGTAATTTGTCTGTGTCAATCTTGCGTAGTACACACAAGAAACCAAACGATGCACAAAATACATTTACGTATAATGTCTAGTACAATCAATCATGAAAGAGATATGTACATGAAAAATTAATGTACTGTGTGGCGCCTAAAGGTTATGTTGAAAGAGGAGATTAAAAAAAAAAATTCGCAAGGTAAGCTCGACACGCAATTCGGGATAGTGAGAGTTTTTTTTACATTTATTCATTACATGGGGGGGGGGGGTTCAAGTGAGTACATCAACCTTATTACACACAATATAAATCGAAAACAAGAATGCAAACAAAGAAAACGCAACCGCGGGTAATATTAATCAAGATATCCAGCCAGAATACATCAGCTACCATCGAATACGTCGCATCAGCCAAACACATCGATGGCGAGTACAGAACATTTTATAAATAACCATTAGAACACTGATAACTACATTGAAAAAATAAACAACACTGCATACATATCGCGTACAAAAACCGTAAATGAAACTAAGACAGTCAAATACAGATTAGCAATCTTTTTCACTTCGAAAATATAGTCCATGATGATGTTGGGCTGTTGACTTTAACAGACAGCGCCCATACTGTCGATTTCCCTCGTACTTGTCCTCTTCAAAGTGTTTCTAAGTACAAGTAAAACAACAAAAGTGATTATTGATATGAAAAGTTGCCTTGTAAATACAGAGAACCCATTACAGTGCTTAAAAATAAATTTTCGCAGAAGTAATGCTGTATTACCTCGCTTCACACGTTTCGAAGAAATGCACAGGCTACAACAGACACCATGCCAGAAAGCGCCGAAACATGATGCCCATGATGCCCCTTAACTCTACTACACCTGGGCATACCGTGCACAGGCATTTAAAGACCGTCACAGTACCCACTACGATCGGGAATGAGCACGAATGACCATCGGCTTACGAGCACCACGCTACAAATATATTCGTCTAAAAAATCAGCTATATAACGTAACAACCTGAGATCCGCAAGATATCTGCTGAGAATAGAGAAAATCACAATGCTTCGCTTGCCACGTACACAACAGCCGCTCTCCCCAGAAGAAGCACTGCGTTCTTTAGTCCCAAATAACCAGTAGCGAAAAAAGAAACTGAGGGAAAAAAAAGAAACAAGAGACACACGATGTGTGCTTCCCGTGAAAAAGTAAAATAGGTGGTTTACATGACGATTTGTAGGTAATGTAAGGCTATTTCGTGGCGAAGCATTTTCGTCAGTTTTTAAAATAAGGGTACTACTCGCATAGACTGCGCTGATCAAAACGGCAAAAGCCTATACGACGCGCGCTCGCAAACCATAGGCTACTCAGCATCGGTGCAGTGCTTAGTTCATGAGCGAACATAGGTACGTGAGCGAGGATCAGAGAATAGTTTCTTATTTATGAAAAACACGATGCGATAGTCTAAACTTTCTTGACACTTACCTGGCAAATGTAGGAGCTATCCGTTGCCTTCCAGTGATACCGCTTTACTTGAGCTTCCCATCTCTTCCTTCGCTCTGGGTCCCGGGGGAAGCGTAAACAACGAAGCCCTTTACGCGTCGATCCGGTGCACTTGGGAACACAACAGCCCGTGTCATGTCGACTCGATGCACTTGACAAGCTTGTCATTCATGCGGCTGAACACTGTCCAGCAAGTAGAAGCGTCAGCGAAGCATCCGCGCGCACTGTGTCTCGAACTAAACACCGGCACCAAGCACTCGCAACTGCTCGCTGTGACTCAAGATGGCGTCGCAGCGAGAAAGCGGCGGCGCGGGTGCGGTCAAAGGATGGCACCACCCTGAACGGTGGCGCTGGCATCGAGGCATCCTAGCACCACTATTCGCCGAGCGCCATCACGTGGTCAAAAGTGGTTCCGCTGCGCTGCGGAGAAGGCAACACTTCGCAGGCGACGCCAGCACTTCGCGGGTTCCGACATGCTGCTGATCGAGAGACGCGTGATAGCAAGTGTATTCCCGGGTGAATTGTAGAACCAATGTCATATGATGCATTGACAGCGCTGAACTGTCGCAACCGCACCGAAAATTGTAAGGCATTTTTTGGAGTGCCACGAGCGAAGTCTGCTATACACTGTTTAATTACCCTTGGCAAATGGCTATGGGATTGCTTGAGTAAACCTGCTATTCGCATGCTCCTGTCAAAACGATATAAAGATTGTAGTCTGCTCAACAAGCAAAAAATAAACGCATGGTTTGTTTTTTTAACCTAACCACCGCACTTCAGAAGTTGCACAATTTAGTGTACTCAGAAGAACTATAAATACCTAATGCATGCAGCCTTAGTCACCGCGTGTGTCGGCTAGATGAGACCCATACAAGATATAAATTTGTCCGTGATGCGTAAAACGCGACAAGGAAGCTATACTGGAATCATTATAATCAACATAGTGGTGCAGCGCAGAGCAACGAGTGCATGCAATTGCTCGCGTCATTCACCTGATTTCAGGTTTCATACCTTGAACACAAGGAATGTTAGAGGCAACAGCCTGTTGAATTCCGCATTAACATTTTCAGCTGTCGGGAGCCGTGTTCGCATGCATGCAGGCCTAATACTGGTGTCACACGGCCACTTTCGATCGCTATCGAGTCCGATACGTGTGAAAATTCTCGACTGCGATTGACTTCCTTCCGCAGTTAGCGCAAAGTAGCCTATCGCGACTGAGAAATTATATGCAGATGTGGCTCGATCTCGATCGAAAGTGTGAACATGGAAAGCGCTACTACAATAATTATAGCACCGGTGTGTATGTTCTTCACTAGCTGCATTTTAAGCAATGATTGCATACTAAGCACGTAAGCGTAAAATCCAGGCTCGTAAACGTGAGGTGAGAAATCCAGTTTTACTCGCAACATGATTCAGGATAGAAAGAAAGCATAAAAAAGTGTTTCTGGCAGTGCCGCGCGAGCGCGGCTCCTACGCGCACGATGAGTGGCTTTCCCGTACAACTTTGGAACCCAAGATGGCGTACCTTGGCGCAACTCTGGCTCCGTAAAGGGAGCCTATACAGTAACTCTAGGCGGAGGCTCGCATCTTGTAGTCTGCGCCTGCGCGCCTGCATATAGGGAGCGTTTGTAGGGCATTTTCCCCCTACCAGATAGCAAGGGCTTGCGAGGCTCAGTAGTAAAGTATCCGACTCCCGCGCAGCGGGCCTGGGTGCGATACCGGCGGGGACCGGGTATTTTTTTCCGCATTTCTGTCGATAGTGGTTACGGTCACCGGCAGCGGCAGTGGCGGACACCATCGCGAACCGTAACTGCTATTAGAATGAGCCCATTACAGCTTACACTGTAAAAAGGAGCAACCGTCATTAGTTTTTTTCGTTACAGATATTTAATTAGGTAATTCTAATTAATTATCTAACTAGAGATGAACTGTGCTAATTATCAAAGTGTCATTGAGAAAATTGTGGAGCAACATAAAAAAAAACTCCCGATGCAGATTTCTGTTGTTCAATAGGTGCTACATAAAAGTGTTTTTCCGAGCATTAATGAAGCCTGCGCACACACGCAAAGTTCCTCGAGCGGCCCGTCGCGCGGCAATTTTGCTTGTATTCGAGGGCTAATTTCATGCTGAGAAAAACACTTTCATGTAGCACGTATTCAGCATCAGAAAGCTATATGGGGAGTTTCAGCTCTACCGTTAGTCCGTGCCGCGTCGGGAAAAATGTGGGGCGATCCTGGCGGTAGTGCAGAAAGGGTCCAAGCGCAATTTCACATACCCCTGTGAACTGAGCCTGGCTAAATGTAGCAAAGCATGGTTGGGACTACTTAAGCTTTGTCAGTCATCGATAGCCAATCAATAGCTAATCGTTAATCGATCAATAATCAATTAATTCCGGAAATGTTGGGGATGACTTGGCAGTGGTTAGCCTACCACAAATACGTGGCCAATACATTGCGATAGCCCATCAGTAGTCAATCAATAGCTAATGGATAATTGATCAATAATCAATAAAGTTCAGAAAATTCTCGAGATGACTTCGTCGTGCTTAGCCTAGCCCAAAAGCCAGGACTAGCTAAGTGCCTATCAGCTCCGCAGTCTCTTTAGCATTGCACCTTCAGTACAATCTACGCTAATTTTTTTCATGTTGCTCTAAAATTTTCTCATTGACACTTTGATAATTAGGACAGTACTTCACAAGTTAGACAATAATTAGAATTACCTCATTAAATCTCAGTTAAGAAAATATTACTGATGGCTACTCTACTGTACTGGAAACAATATGCACTAGGTTTTCTTCGAGTAACGCAATTGTTCTTTTCTTAAAACTTGGTGCATGATAGTTGGGACACCCTGTATTGCCATAATCACATCTCAGTAGTCTTAAGTAGTTATAAGGCATTCTCATAAGTACCCCCATAGGACCCCATGTATACCTATGGATCGCATCACGTCCCGCTTACAGATCCTGTGGACAGATTTTCGAGGGAAGTAGCCCCGGAATATTTGCGCTTAAAAATCGAAGGTCTCGTACTCGAGCTGGCCATCGACTTCCATAGCCGCAACTATCATGAGCACTGTGATTTGCCCGTTCACGTTGTATTGTCCCTCAGAGTGCGCGAACTGAAGGTGTGCGAGACAGGTCGCACATATCCCGTAAAAACACGAGCCGGGAATTAAGCAGAGGCTCAGGAGTTTATTCGTTCCGTGCGCTGTTAGCGGCCGTTCGCCGATGCAAGTATCAAGTTTTCGCACCATAGATCACAGGATATTTATGTCCACTGCAGGCCTTCGTCCTGCAGTGGACATAAATAGGCTGATGATGATGACCATAGTATAGAAATCATGATCATCAAGACGTGGTCATCATCTCAAGGGTATAGTTGGCGTTGTCACAATTCGTATGTACCACTCACTTCATGGCCAATCTCCAGTAGTGGACATGTGCATGTGCCATTGTACTGCAAATTTTTTCGGCAAGTGCCATTTTATGCAAATCATCACCATTATTATCAACAGGCGGACACGCTTCTTGACCAATTCCTCATTGCGGATATGTATGTGCCATAGTAGGAAATCATAATCATCATCAACACGTAGCCGTGTTGTCTAAGAGCGATTTGGTGGCACGATGTGTACCGCCCGCTTCTTCGCCAATCAGTCGTTGGGTGGACGCACCGTAGTATGCCAATCCTCATCATAATTAACGCGCTGAAACGCTTCTTGGCCGATACTGGGTATGCGCTATACTATGGAAAGCATTATCATCATCAATAGGTGGCCATCATCTCAAAGAGTTGTTGTTGTTGTTGCCTCAAAACACACTGGACAAAATAAGTTAGTTGGCGGTGGCATGATTTTTACCGCCCGCTTCTTCGCCAGTCCCCTGTTGTGGGTATGTGCCAATATTGCTGAAATCATCATAATAATCGACACGTGGCGCCTATTTGCAAATGCTAGTTGGTGTCAGTGCGAGAAGAGCATTTGAGTACGTACGTTTGTGGCCTGATGCATTGGTGGAAGGGCTCTCTTTCCGGTTCCTTTCTGTCATTCAGGTTAGGCTCAATGTCGGTATCAGGATGTTTTTATGCGAGTCCCAAGGATGCGCATTCCTCCTGGGACAAAAACGTTTAAACTACGTTCAGCAAATGTTTCAGTTAAGCTGTAATCTATGATTAGAAAGCTGGCAGATCCCAAGCCCTGTGGGAATCGATGTTATGCGAAGTAGTATGCGGGAGCCTACCAAGTTAACGAAACGACCATGAGAGCACCAAGACGTAGGGGGCTGTTTCATGATCAACATGACATTGTCACAGACCCCGTGAACGAGGCGCAGACGCCGGACCAAATTCCAAAGCCGACTTATCAGCTTCCGAAAATAATCCCACGAAAGCAAGGACAATTAAGAATGGGCCCTCTGGTGCACCAGCGAACGCCGGTTGCTGCCCAAAGACCGAGCCAGAGCCCAGAGTTATCAAAACACAACAAAATATATTCTTCACACAAGGCAGTTACACACACACATGTACACTTACGCTAGACAACACAATACGAATCAGATGGGTATTCACAAAACACAGGAAAATAATTAACGACAAGCACTAAGAGTCCAACACGTAAAGTACAAAATGAAAAGGAACACTAAGTGTCCAATGGTATTCAACCGTGCTGGTTGGTCTTGGAGTCCGACGATCTCGGCGTAGCTCGGGGCAAATCTCGAAGAAGGAACTTCTTCCGGAAATGCAGACTCTCGATGAACTCGTCGACTAGCTTGCCGGGGAATCCCCTTCCGCAAACGCTCGGTCTTCACTTTACATCACTTCACCGGTGCGGACTGAACTCTACTGAAGATTCTCGCACGGCGGTTATATAGCTTCCACAGGCGTTCTCGAACTTTCCTATTGGAGTCGTGATCTGGTAGCATGGCCAAAGCTTGGGAACCTTCGAGTCTTTTCTCGTACCTTCGACCGCCGCCGTCGGAGGGTTGTCGAGGGGGCGGGGGGGAGGACTCGTGCTGTTGGCGCACGCTCAGGCTGTAGTTATCTCTCTCTACTCGCTGGGTGAGAAGGTGTCTCTACGCGCGTGTGATCTCTCTCTCTCTCTCCGTTTAACGTCGCTTCGTCGATGCTCATCTAGACGTCTAGGCGCCGTTCGCGTTGCTGTTTGAGGCGTATGCGCTCTCCCCCTCTGTTGAAATTGCCGCGGGCCCAGTGTGTTGTTTCGCTGGCTTGCGTGACACGCGGCGCGCGCTTGGATTACGCGCTCTTTTGTGACAGACATGCATGTTATGACATTCATGTCATGAGTTCAGCAGGAGTCCCTTTAGCTAGACCTAAAAAACCTTAAGGTGAAAGCCTTAGTCGTGCTCATGACTATGACTTCGACCTTTAGCCTTTTCCTTCACTTAGTACCCACGCCCCCACCCATCTCAATGGTTTTTGAGTGTTTTGAATGTTTTCTCGCTGAGTCATTGTCATTTTTGCTGAGTCATGTTCATGACTACGGCTTCAACCACCATCCTTTAATGTTTATTTCACTAAGTACCCACTTCCGAACACATTTCTGTGGTTTCGGAGTGTTTTTTTGCTTAGCCATTGTCGTTTTTGCTGAGTCATACTCATGAGTGATGACTATGGCTTCTACCACCATCCTTTAGGGTTTCCTTCACTTAGTACCCACGTGAAAACCAATTTCAGTGGGTTTTGACTGTTAATCCCGTTTCGCTGAGTCGTAATTTTTGCACAGTGATGCTCATGACTATGACTTCTACCGTCATCCTTTAGTGTTTCCTTCTCGTACCCACGTCCGAACCCATTTAAGTGGTTTTTAAGTGTTACTGTTTTTTCGCTGGGTCATTTTCATTTTAGGCGCCTGTTTCATGACCTACATGACATGCATGTCATGACATTTATCTTATGACCTATCACTTATGTTCGTCATGCACAGTTGTCATACTATACCAATTTTGGTACCTACCAAGTTAATGAAACGACCATGAGAGCACCATGACCTAGGCAGCTGTTTCATGGCCTACAGTGACACACACGTCATGATATTCCTGTCATGACCTATCGTTTATGTTCGTCATACAGTCTTGTCATACTATGCCAATTTTGGTACATACCAAGTTAACGAAACGATCATGAGAGCACAAAGTCGTAGGCGGCTAGATAGATAGATAGATAGATAGATAGATAGATAGATAGATAGATAGATAAATACTGTCAAAGCGGCAAATGTTCGCCAAGAAATGCTTCGCATTTAAAACGATGAACTCTTTCGTTTCGCGGTCTACAAATTGCCGCCTGTGTCTTTCGCGAGACACAATTGATCACTGTTTTGTTGAACGTCAGCACACTGTTCTTTTGGGAGATCGCACAGATACCTCTAATGAAGTATATGGACATAAAACCACAGACAATTTTCTATCTGGCATTTAGAATTCCGGTGACCTGCGTTATAATATGACTGTACTCAATGGCTTGCATACAGCCTCTGGCGAAGCAAGATGTGCGATAGACATGTTGAGAGCCCGAGATGTACAAAATTCTTTTCCTGGACTCTGCAGCACATGCAAAAAATGTGTATGCTGTTCAGGAGCAGCCGCAAGATTTGATGGAGATGCACAATGCATGCGAATATGTATATATGCTTGATTGATATTAAGGTATTTTATATAGGATGCACTGATTTAAAGTTTCCCGTAGCGCTGTTTCCGTGTGTGGCCTCCTATATATGAAAAAAAAATGTACTTGAGGCCTAATGTTAGAGCGTCGGGATGGTGGGCTTTTGTTCGAATCCCGGTGCTGAGCGCGTTTTTTAGGTTGAGTCTATTCGGCAAAAACACGACCTGTGACCGGCCGACTGACAGACAGACTACCGAATAACCCAGGTCAAAAAATTGAATTGTAAAAAAGAGTCACAGTTTCGCCCTAAGGGCGAAGCAATGAATGCGATAGCAACACAGCAATGTCATACGAAGTAAGGTGAGCGGCTTTGGTAGCAATATGAATTGTAGTAAACATGAGCTGATTAAGTAAGCAGGTGTGCTGCGGCGTAAGTAGACCGACATGAATAGAGACTCGATGACCACGAGACGGCGCGTGTGAAACGGTGTTGTTGATGAGAAGCGCTGCCCGTGGGCAGCGCGTGCGAAGGGACACACCTGTAGCGCTGCACTGCCGATCCGGGCAGCATTGCATGTGTAGCGTGCGTTGGAAAATGTGGCCCGACTATTACTAACTGTGGTGTGAGCGCGCACAAACAAACATGAATAGATCACACTGAATGACTGCAGACAACGACTATCAAAACGCTGGCAGCAAGCGCATATACGCCGCAGCGGGCGAAGGTACGTGTGGTCTATCGCGTCAACGGAAACTGAGCGGCGAATGCACAGCGCATAAAGGTCAGAGCCGTGTGGAGATAAGAGACGGTGCGAGCGAGCGACGAGCGCGGTTGTTGGCAGAGTAGAAATGCGCCCCCCCCCCCCCCGCTCCCTCCGGCGCTCGCTTCCCGCTTCCTTGCTTGCTCGTGGAAGATTGAGTGCGTTCGCTCTCCGTGACAGCGTGCGTCCCCGCACGCTTCCGCTCGGGCATACGGCGCGCGGCGAAGATTTTATCTATACGGAACCTCACGGCGACGGCGACGGCGACGGCAGAAATCTGGTGGAAGTGTCCATATAATTGCTATCGCAATAAAATCTTCGCTTTAATATAGAGTAGCTTGTTGGTCGCGTTGACACGGGCCATTGCTTCACATACAGGGGCGAACAGCAGTGGGAGGATGTCACAAAACAAAAGCGAAAGCGGCAGCTATGCCTTCGAGTGAGATTTTTGTTTTGCCGTGGCTTCGGAAAGATAGCGGCTGGCTTTTTGCTGCAAGTTGATAGTTGGCGCTTGATGTTTTGAGCATCCCCTATCGGAAAACGCGCGCGCGCACACACTCATTCTCATTCACACATACACACACACAAAAGAAATGATACAGGAAGAAAATTAACATTAGAAAAAATATTGCATAATAAGTGGTAAGTGCTAGCAATGCGATACCATTGCTTCAGAAATACGTTTGCAGTGAATAAAGCCGTTCAAATACTCGTTTTCAAGAAGTTGCACACATTTGGAATTAATAGATACAGCGAATATTTCGCTGCATAAGGTAGAGGCCACACGTGAAAGTGTTCCTTTTCTGAAATCAGGGGCAAGATTCACAAAGCTTTTCTTTCGTAAGTTTGCTTTGCATTATCGAAGGCAGGCCGCCTTCGATAGTGATATGTGTGGCATCCGTATTGGCTAAAATTCTTTCTTACGAACAATTAAAGGGTAAGAAGCTTTTGTGAATTCGGGCCCAGTTTTCTCGTTAAGTTTGCTGCAACAACCTCGAGTGCTCGACAGTAGTGCTGAGTATGCGAATAACTCGTTATCTGTTACAAATTCTCCATTTGTGCTTTTAATAACAACGCTTCATAACGAGCAACGGAACGACAGTAGCTTGCCAACGTTGTGAATACTAGGATGCGAACATCGTTTCGTATTAATTGTGAATACGGCTGTTAATTATTCGAAAACTATTCGAGAAATATAACAATAAAGTCGATTCCACATTGGCACTATTCGATTCTTATTCAACTCGTTTTCTCAAATATCACAGATCAATAAATGAATAATGCAAGCTTTTCCTGTAAAGGATGCCAGTAAGATTGTATCATAGAGCTGTGTACGTGGCATTTACACAAAAAGTTTCGGAGGTATAACTATATATATATATATATATATATATATATATATCAACTTTATTTGACAGGAAAGCATTTTAAGGAGCGGTGGTCGGAGCCCCTCAGTCTAGGGCCCCACTGGCCTCTGCCACCTGCCTGACCTGGCTAATTAAGGACTTTTGTCCTGCCAAGTCGGAACGGGCGAGCTGTGCCTCCCACTGCTACATTGTGATATGGTTAGTTGGCCTATGAGGATGCTTAGTGCACTCCCACGTTAGATTGTTACGGGGAGAATATATATACAATGGATATATTTACAAGGTAAGGCGCACAACACTACAGCAATCGTTCAGGAGAGCGCGTGCACACCAGAAAGCTACGCCGTCGTCGTCGTCATCATCCAAGCACCGACCACGGGATCGCAGCTCGTGAGATTACCCGCCGGCGGCAGAAGCACCGTCCCGGTGCAATTAGGGCCCGAGCCGAGAGTGGTACGGTTTAAGGCGCGAGACATGAACTATGTCACTCGCGATTGTTACAGAGGCCGACTTAGGATTTAGCGGAGCGATTTCATAGATCACATTAGTGACTTTGCGTACGACGCGGTAAGGACCACCATAGCGGTAGAGGAGTTTTTCGCATAGGCCAACGCGACGTGACGGGAACCACAGCAAGACGAGCGATCCTGGAGGGAAGTTCACCTCCCGGGGTCGGCGGTCGTAGAGACATGTTTGACTGACCTGTGCCGACAAGCGATCGCGGGCAACCTGACGGGCGATATCAGCACGGGCAAGAGCATCACGAGCATAGGCAGAGGATGTGTCTGCGTGTGGATGAAGTATCGTGTACATAGGCAATGGTGGGTCGTAGCCAAACAGTAGATAAAAAAATGGCCGCGTATCTGCGTGCTTCGCTGCAAATGTCGTCGAAAGACGATAGTCTTCTGCCGGCCGTACTACATGAGTGCTGGTCTGATCCGCGGCCACCCGTGATGCTGTTCTCCCGGCTCTTGATTACCGGCCCTTGATTACCCGTTCGGCACGAGCTTCGGGCGTCTCTTCTGCCGCCCGGTACGCTCGCTTAGCCTCTCGGTCGCTGACGATTCGCGCGTCGCGCACCTGGTCTGTGTCCTGTTGCCTCCGGGTGCGCCTCGACTCACGATCTTGCGCTAGCCGCTCGGCTCGTTGCTCGGAAGTTTCCTGGGCACGCTTGAGACGACGCTGCAATTTGGTCGTCGGTCTTTTCCCTGCGTTGTCTGGGCATGTCTTGTAGAGTGGGTTGTATTTCATCAAGCGGCCATTTATGTTTTGCCCTGCCTCAGACAGCGCTTCCTTTATGTTGAATCGGCCGAATCTGGCTGGCATTGATAAAATTGAGGAGGCGCTGCGTGAGACATGGACGCCATCTGGCAATACATCGGGAAACATGAGCTTGTGCAGAGGGTTTCCTTCCTCCATGGCAGAGGGCGCTCGTCGGCGCGCAGTCGGGGAAACACGAGCTTGTGCAGAGGGTTCCCTCCCTTCGTGGCAGACGTCGTTCGTCGGCGCGCATAGCATGGCATTTTCAGCGCAGCTTAAGAAACTAGGGTCTTTAGAGTTACGTATCTATGTATTTTCTATTAAAGGAACACACCTCCTAATACTTACCTAGTGAGGTTGCGCCTCAGATATGCGTAATATTTACTTTTTGATGCCTAACGTTCACAAGTATGAACAGCCGTACCAGTTTAAGTAGTGTGGGCGGTAAGCAAGTGGTCCAACTTTGGCCGGGTGGCTGAATCGGTTGACAGACAGACAGACAGACAGACATACAGACAGACAGATAGACAAATTTTCAGCGTGTAAGTTCCCCAAGAAAGACTATCGTCTTTAAAAGGTGAGTAGCCAGCTGTGTCGTGACGAGAAGAGTTGTAGGCGAAGGTCACAAAAGGCAAGTTAATGTCCCAGTCTCGGTGGTCCTCAGACACGTACATAGCAAGCATATCTGTGAGAGTACGGTTGAGACGTTCAGTAAGGCCGTTCGTCTGTGGATGGTACGCAGTGGTGAACTTGTGATTGGTCGAGCAAGAACGAAGAATGACGTCGACTACTTTAGACAGGAAGCAGCGGCCGCGGTCCGTGATTAACTGACGAGGAGCACCGTGGCGCAGGATGACGTCGTCAAGAAGGAAATCGGCTACATTAGTAGCACAGCTGGTGGGAAGTGCTCGTGTAACAGCGTACCGCGTTGCGTAGTCAGTAGCGACCGCAACCCATCTATAGACAGTGGTTGACACGGGGAAAAGCCCTAGAAGATCGAGTCCCACCCGGAAAAATGGTTCATCAGGGATATCGAGGGGCTGAAGGCTGCCAGCAGGCAATAGGGCAGGAGTCTTGCGTCGCTGGCAGAGGTCACAAGCCGCAATGTACTGTCGCACAGAACGGTAGAGACAAGGCCAAAAGAAGCGCATACGGATGCGATCATACGTGCGTGACACGCCTAGGTGTCCGGCCGTCGGTGCATCGTGAAGCTGGCGCAAAACAGTAGAGCGAAGATGCGCGGGAACAACAAGCAAGAGCTCAGCGCCATCTGGCCAGGCGTTGTAGTGGTGTAAGGTGTCGTTGTGGAGTACAAACATCCGTAGGGAAGGGTCAGGGTGTGGTGAGTTGAGACAGTCTATAATAGGCCGCAAAGATGATTCGCGGCGCTGTTCGTCAGCTATGTGGACGAAGTCTGTAATGGCCAGAACAAAGGTGTCAGGTTCATCTTCCAGTGTATCAGGGGGATCGATCGGGTATCGTGACAAGCAGTCAGCCGTCCAGTGGTGAAGCCGTCCAGATTTGTAGAAAACAGAGAATGAGTACTCTTGCAAGCGGAGTGCCCAACGGCCAAGGCGACCAGTGGGGTCCTTGAGCGAGGAAAGCCAGCAAAGCGCATGGTGGTCTGTAATTACTGAAAAGTGCCTGCCATACAGGTACGGGCAGGAATTTTGCAATGGCCCAGACGAGAGCTAAGCACTCGCGTTCTGTGATCGAGTAATTTTGCTCCGACGGCGACAGAAGGCGGCTTGCATAGACGACCACGCGGTGGAGGCCGTGCTGCTGTTGTGCAAGGACGGCGCCTATATCGTGGCCACTTGGCGTCGGTACGAACGTCCGTGCAGCCTGACGGGTCGGAATGTGCTAGAACAGGTGGGTTCGTTAGGATGGCAACTAGCGATGAAAAGGCGTCCGCTTGGTCACGACCCCAAGTGAAAACGACGTCCTTCTTGAGTAGGCCAGTTAGAGGTCGGGCCACTTCCGCGAAGTTCTGGACAAAACGACGGAAGTACGAGCACAGGCCAAGAAAACTGCGGACGTCCTTGGCCGACCGTGGAGTAGGGAACTGACTAACCGCGCAGACTTTGTAAGGGTCTGGCTGCACGCCTGCAGCGTCAACAAGGTGGCCGAGTACGCAGATTTGACGGTGCCCGAAGCGACATTTCGACGAGTTAAGCTGAAGACGAGCACGGCGAAAGACATAAAGGACTGTGGACAGGCGAGTGAGATGATTTTTAAACGTAGTCGAAAAAACGATAACATCGTCCAGGTAGCAAAGGCATATGGACCACTTGATGCCTCGAAGAAGAGAGTCCATCATGCGCTCGAAAGTAGCAGGAGCGTTACATAGGCCAAAAGGCATCACTTTAAATTGATAGAGGCCATCAGGAGTCACGAAAGCGGTCTTCTCGCGGTCTTAGTCGTCCACAGCGATTTGCCAGTATCCTGAGCGCAGGTTGATGGAAGAGAAATATCTGGCGCCGTGCAAGCAGTCCAGTGCGTCATCAATACGTCGGAGAGGATACACATCCTTCTTCGCAATCTGGTTGAGGTGGCGGTAGTCTACACAGAATCTCCAGCTATTGTCCTTCTTTTTCACAAGTACGACGGGAGAGGCCCAAGGACTGCATGAGGGTTCAATTATGCCTTTGCCCAGCATTTTCTCCACTTCCTGTTGGATGACAGCACGCTCAGGAGCTGACACACGGTAAGGCCGTCGGTGAATAGGACTCGCATCGCCGGTATGAATGCGATGGGTGACGACGGAAGTCTGGCCCAAAGGACGGTCGCCGAAGTCAAAGATATCCTGGTAGGAAACCAGCACGCGGTGAAGGGCAGCGGACTGTGCCGGAGCGAGGTCTCCTGATATCATGCGGGCGAAGTGGTCGCAGAACGAACCTGACTGCGATGACGGCGGTGAAAAATCCGGGGGAGGTTCTGTGGTCAGGGCAGAAACCGTGTGGCTGGCCAATGGGGCCAGATGAGCGAGTGATATGCCGCGAGGAAGAACTTGCGTCGAGTAGCCAAAATTGAGGATGGGAAAGGCGGTGCCGTTGTTTGTAACTGTCACCACCGTATAGGGGAGCGCGACGTTGCGTGTCATGGCGACCTCAGGAATAGGGCTGGCAACGTAGTCGCCGTCGGGTAGGGGCGGAAAGGCTGAAAGCTGGACGTATATTGCGGCTTGCGGAGACAGCCGAAGAAACTCGACGGAGCGTAGGCGAGGTGGGCCGACATCGACGTTGTCGGAGCATGAAGGAAGTTCTAGCCGGAGAAGTCCCGTGGAGCAGTCGATAAGGGCAGCGTGTGTGGACAGAAAGTCGATGCCAATGATCAGGTCATGGGGGCATTGTTCTAGACTGAATTACGGTGGGTATGCCACCGCATCAAGGACACTTAGCCGTATAGCGAGTGGGATACATGGCTTTTAGCATCTTTAGATGGGGGAATACCCCGGTCTGCATGTATTTTGCGCCAGTCAGAAATTAACTCACGCGCACTGTTGTAAATGCTACTGGAAAAATGAATGAGGTTTGCCATGCGCCTAAGTGCTCAAAGGAAATGACTAAAAAAGATAAGAGGAAGAAGAGAGTAAAGTCAATGAAGCGTCGGGCTCGGGGAAATTGGACCTGCCTGGAGACTGGCCAAAGCTTGCCATTAGGTTCCTGATGTTCCTCGTGGTGCGCGATCATTGCAGTGCGAAACTTTACTTCCAGCACCACCAGCAACTTAAATAGCCTGATTTTTTTTCCTATGAGGAACGAAATGAGAGCAGTGCAAGAAAATGTGGGGAATACATGTCACCTTTATTGAACAGGGCGGCTTTCTTGTACGCGTTCGAAAAGCCGACGTTCGGTTTTGCCTCACGCGAGTAGGCCTAGGCCGCGATATCGGCGCGGCCAGGGCAATCGCGTGAGACAAGACCGGACGTCGGCTTTTCGAACGCGTACAAGAAAGCGGCCCTGGTGTGACCAATCCGGAAGAGAAAAGACGATTGCGATATATACACGTAGGTTGGTTTGAAATGAAGATTCACGGACATCTTTCCTTTTGCAACTACTTCTAATATTGTTCTAGTAGTCCACCCCTGCCATGGCGGTCAGAAGTTTGTTTGCGATGAGGCAGCTTACCAATCTTACCCGCCGTGTACAGATGTTGAGGCGCCCTGGTTTTTGCCTGCCTACTTTCCGCAACTATGAGGAAGTTACTGAAGCTCTGTCTCACCAGCTCTGATCGCCTTCACTGGTTCCGGCCCTCGTCGATCTTAACGAGGCCCACTCTCCTGTCGAACCACTAGCTCAGATTTGCTCGGCATTCCCTAAAGCTGTGCCACAGTGTCCAGAGTTTTGTTACTTTTAGCCGACATGCCCTCCTTGCAAAGAAAAATTGCGGACCCTGCGAGGCAGGTTGAGGCAGGTTCGCAAAGCAACTTTCGCAAATATTTGCGGACACTGCGAGAAAAATAGGACAAGACGAGACAAAACACAAGGGCGGCCTAACGACTATTATTTTGAAGACACATGTATACGATATGAAAATGTGCAAACATGCAAAATTGGTCAAATGTGCATTTCTGATAAAAAAAATGTGACGTTATGTTCGTGAAGTCAAACATTTTTATCAGCGTATGGCTAGAATAGAAACATTCTGAGAAATTGCTGCCAAGAATCTGGCTTGACATAGCTGTAGTTTTTTTCTAGTAAATATTTACCTGAATCTATAACCAGAATATAAGCTAGCTCCAAATGTGCAGATTAATACCGAACGCCATAGATGTTACAACATAACGATGAAGAAAAGTCTTTAGCACTATAACAATGCAAAAATTATCGCGAACAAACACGCACAAAACGCAGTCATCAGTCCTATCAACCAGAACGCAGTCACAATTTAAGGCAACCGCTGATGTCGCCAGGGCTGAAGAAACCAAAACGAAAGTAGTTGAGTAAGTCTTTGACAAATCTCAGTCTGCTGTAGTTTCCGAAGCCACACTTGTTGTCCCAGTCATCCACGTCCAGATCGAAGACAGCGATACCATAATGTAGCGTGGTGTAGTTGGCCTTCAATGAGCACAGCTGCATAGTTAAAAAAAGGTGAATTCACGCGCATTCACTCTAGCGGTAGTGTAATTACCTAACCAGCTCGCCAAAGGCAGTGTTAGTAGCCGTTTTGCAGGGCTTGGAGAACTGGTTAAGAAAACGTTTCACACTGCATTTTTGCATTTAATATACAAGTAGAAAAATGGATACCAAAATGGGCGCGCTAAAAAAAGCTCAAAATAGACATGTAATGTCATGTATACGAAGTAAAAAAAAAAACAAAACTGTTCACTGAGGTTATGTAACCTTATACAACGGAAGTAAGCAGTTTGGTGTTTTAAATTTTCACAAGGTGGCATTTTACAGCTCGATTACGGTGCTTTACAATTTACCCAATTTCTGTCAGCTACGTTTTCATGCAGGCCTATTACAATGTCGTACAAATGTGGTCACAAGTGTCTGAGGACGCTAATACAAGTCACCTAGTCGAAACGTTAGGTCAAAGTTGACGCTTCTCTTGTTCAACCGCACTCGAACGCTATCAAAACGAAGAATATGTATACAAGGTGTCCAAACTATCATGCACCAAGACAAAAATATGCAAATGCCCCGTAGCTAGACCGAACCAAGGTAATGTTGTTTGCCGTCGCTTGGAGTTACTCAGATTATTTGTTGCATTCCGCTTAATTACATAATTAGTATTATTTATCAACTTCTCAAGTATTATAATTATATAAAAAGTGTCAATTAGAAAATTGGTGCAAGTTGGAATCAGCTAGCGCAACACATGGGTAATTGGAGATCACAAGGCGAGGCCTTCGACCTGGAGTTGACATAAATATAGGCTGCTGCTGCTGATGATGAAAAAAGGCGAAAGCTTGCACTCGGCCGAGCAAGGCTTAAGACGCAGCGATGCTGGGACGCTTTGATGGCGTTTTTTTTTTTTTTTTACTGTAACAAGTACAAGCTTTTGCCTTTTCCCCTGGCGGCGTATTCCGGATCTGCTCGTCGCTGCCGTTGCCGCTCTCGTACAGCGGCAAGCGTCGCTTCTCGAATCGCTGCTTCTTCTTCGGGAGTACGTACTATCCTAGTACGTCCCATCGCTGCATCTGATCGAGCACCGGCTTACATAGCCGTTGCTCGCTGTCGGCGCATGCGCAGTGCACAGGCGGTAGGTTGCCCCAGGTGTTCTAGCAGCTGCGGCGTCGCTGGTTGCCATAGGCTACGGCGCGGCTGGCTTTCTGTGAAACACCATACTTCTTACGGCTAGATTAAACAGCTTCGCTGTTAAAACACCCGATACCGATTTCTCTTGCTCAATACGAGCTACACAATATCGCCTTCCTGGGTGGGAAAGAAGGCCGCGAATACACGCAATATTGCCGCGCGGCTGGCCACTTAAGGCAATTTGCGTGTATTCGCGGGATTCTTTCTCGCTCGCAAAAACACTTTCATGTAGCACGTATTGAACAGCAGAAAGCTGTGTCGGGTGTTTCTTATGTTGCTCTATAATTTACTAATTTACAATTTTCACCTAATTCTAATATTTTAGATGTTTCTAAATAATTAAAACTAATTATGTAATAGGCGGAATGCGAAAAATAATCTGAGTATCTCCAAGCGATGGCAAACAGCATTACCTTGGTTCTGTTCAGCTACGGGCCATTTGCATATTTTTAAATCTTGGTGCATGATAGTTGGAACACCCTGTATAGACAGACGACATCTAAACGGTTTTCATGCCTTTCAAGCTTTATTCTTGAGCTGCTATTATTCGGCATAAAACTTGCTCGTTTACCCATATCAACGTGTATGTCCCATTTCGCGATAGCTTACAGGTGCTGTTGTATAACTTGGTCGCTGCAGGTAAATAAATCTCTGACATGCCTTCTACTGGAAAGTAAAAAAAATAGAGAGCCGCTGTGCATATATACAATTAACATGGCTATAAACGGAAAGCAGCCTGACGTGTGATATGAGGGATGCATGTCATCCGCGAGAGCGTAGAGTTAAATGAAGCTTGGGCACCGGGCGCTGGTCAGATAACGTTGGAATCATTTCAGCTTAAGATCTGCTACAAAAAAAAAAGAACCCTGAAAAATGTCGAGAAAGTTTGAAATGGGAAAGCACGGAAGGCGCAAGGAGTGATGCCGGTCGTGACGCTGCTCAGAATTACCACTCTGCTATATTTTCGGATTTTTACTTCCGTTTATTCGGAGTTGAAAAAAAAAATTGCTTCCGTATAAGAATTCTTTTTTTTTGTTTTTGAGTTGCTTTAATAAAAAGTACCCAACCAAAGGCTACTGCCCCGTTTAAGCCTGAATTCCGTTTAGGACAATTTTCGTTTATCAAGCGCGTCCGCGACTAATTATGTCCATGGGCGCCACGTTTTACAAATTGGGCACTATGTCTGGTGACTCACGATTCTTTTTCAGTTATACGCTATATACCAGCTCAACTTCCACTACTGCTTTGGTAAAACTAAAATGTTATTAGTGCGCAGAGACCACAGCTCCAGTACCAATTTCATTAATAAACGCCTCAATTTAGTATTCAGCGAATGTGGACCTGACGTGGATCTGCAAATCGGAACCTTCCAATATTACACCGGCTTGCCGCTGTGAAGGTTCGTGGGCCCTGGAGCTCTGCCTACAGTAGGGGACGCAAGTGGGGAACGATACTGCCTTTATCTCTTTCACGTTCTGATTACATATGGCACTTGGACACACAAGAAAGAAAGAGATCCCATAGTACACTTAAGTACACAAAAGAGAAGGCTGCGGCACACTTTCGCTGTCCTAGCGTCCGTTTTCGCCTGAGAGCTAGCCGACTATGTCCACGCCTGGTCTCGCGGTGGGCTCACTAACGGTACGATACGTGGCGTCGGCACGATGAGCTATTCCGCGCCCTTGTACCGGAACGGAGAGGCACGACTACCACTATGGTAGCTCGAGGGGCGTGGAAGGCCCGTTGGCTAAAGAAGCCGCCGGCTTCTGCCGGCGCACTTGTGCGGGCAGTACTACTGGCGGCGACGCAAAACATAGCGCTACACGTTACCGCTAGGAGCTTTCAGAAGGGACCGTAGGCATTGGCGCCAGGGCGGATCGTCAAAGTCGAACGGCCAACCAGCGCTTGCATCGCGTGCCACGCCGTCGCGCACCATAACGCGCACTTCCCTCTCTTTGGACTCGGTTGTGTCGCGGTCACTCGTGGTAACTTGTCCTGTGCAATTGTCCCTACTCTCTTTACACCGCTGAGGTAAAAGCATTTCCCTCCCGAGAGTCGACATTATCGTAATTAAGAAGTGTCTGTGTGCACTTAATGCGCTGTGGCTAGCTTATACCGGTACAGGTAAACATGCATGAATGCATTGTATTTCGTGAACGAGTGCCGCATAAGTTATGAATAAGCAAGGTTTGCAGTTAAGCGGATAATTAAGAGCATGATACGCTGAACTTTATCATTTCAATTTAAGTTTTGATTAGACCTTCCTGTTCAACTTCCTCAGTGCGGCCCCCATAATGCTGTGCTTAAGATGTCCTCAGACAGTCCGCAACGAGGCCATGAAACTCCGGCAGCAAAGTTGCCTTGTGGAGAACTGCTGGCAGGTGTACGTCCAAATAACCAACAACACAAAACGATGGAAAGTAAGCCTGGTAATTCTGAGGTGTCTTATAAGAAAGCGCTAAGGCGAAGAGAACAGCTGAAGATTGAAAATTCCATTGCTTTCCTACGACACCGCTCAAGTCAGGGATAGCTCCGGGCCGGTGGTTCGCAGGTGAAAGCAGTTGTGAAAGTTGTTACGATAAAGAAAGAGTGAGAAGCGCAGCCTCCTAAAGGAAAATATCCCGGATCTGTAAAAAAAATTGTTGCAGTTTCACCCGAAAGGCGAAGCACCAATTGCGATAGCAAATTAGTAGAGAGCTATACGGAGTAAGGATAGTAGTTTATCAGCTGTATAAACTTGGACATGCAGCAGCACCAGCAACGCGCAGAACTGTTGTCGGCGCCAGTCGGCGTTTTGCCCGCGTTCGCACCGAAAGCGCGCGGCGTTTTTATATAAATACTTATTTGGTGCCGAAGCTAAACGTCGCCTTCCCTCCCTCCCTCCCGTCCCCCCACAGCTTTTCGCTCGACGGAAAAAGTTGTGTTTACTCTCTATATATGGAAAGGAGGAAAGGCACGCTTAATTCTGCAGCCCTTTAGGGAGCACGGCGCAGAACGCGCGTTTGCGCTCCGACGTGCGTTCGCTTCCCGTGAAAGCGCGCGTCCCTCGCACCCTTTCACTCGCACATACAGCGTCCGGAGCGCGGCGACGATTTCATCGCCGTTGACGTCATACGGAACCTCACGGCGATGGCGATGGCGACGGCGACGACGATGGCGACGCCAACGGCAGAAATCTGCTTTAGAGTGTCCATATAATTGCAATAAAACACACTTCGAAAACAAGTCGCAGTTTCTCCCGAGAAGCGAAGCATCGATTGCGATAGAAAATAGTGGACAGTTATACGAAGTAGAGATAGTAGTTTTATCGGCCGTATAAGCTTGTAAATATAGGCATACGAACTAAATTAACAAGCATGGTTTCACGCGTGCGCAAGCGAACATGAGCACATCACACCCGATGACCGAAGAAACTCGCTGTCAAAACGCGCCGCAGCAGTAACGAGCGAATTGACCTTCGTGCTGCCTGTCGCATCAAAAGGAACAAAGCCGCGAAAACACAGCGCACGGCGGACTGTGTCCCCGTCGCAGATGGATTTCAAGATACAGCGGCGGGGGCGGGCGTGCGCGGCCGCCGGGCCGCCCGGAGTAGAACGCCCCCCCCCCCCCCCCCCCTCTGTAGCCTCCCCTCGAAGCGTTGCGTGCGACGGAAGGCGGCGTGCTTCCTTCCCGCTTTCCCTTGCGTGCGCGAGATTGAGCCGCGATCGCCGGCTCACCCTGACACGCTTTCACTCGCACATACAGCATACAGCGCAGGGCAACGATTTTATCGCCCTCGGACTTTATACGGAACGTCACGGCGACGGCAGAAATGCGCCAGGAGCGTCCATATAATTGCTATCGCAATAAAATGTGGTTTGTCAATAGCACATCTAACAGTAACAGAGAAAACATACCTTGTAGCGCAGGGACTGCTTGTTGTCGTAGCTGAATGCAAAGGTAGGCTGCTTGTTGAATTTGGTGTAAAATGCTACATTGTACGTGGAGTCATACGTCTCCTCGTATTCAGCATCCTTGCAAAACTTTTATGCATTGGAGAAAAGCAAAAGACTACGTGTAAATCTACACATTGTGAATAAATCAAGCGGATGCTGTTGTTCAATACACGCAAAACCTACTTAGATTATTCGCAATATTCGTTGGGGGAAAGTAATGTCTTTCATGTGACATACGATTTTGCCGAGGCACCATTTCGTTGTATGACCACTTTGCAATCTGATATACCGGGTTTTCAGCGAACACTTACAAAAAATGTTAAAGGTTGCCTGTAGCAGGTAGCCCAATCATAGTTTATTAGATTGTCTACTCGAAGAGGCGGACATTACTTGCGTAAAAATTGAATTGCATAATCAATGCATTGTTAGAAATTAGCTATTTGAGTTTTAACTAATTATATTATGGCCTATATCGCCACTAAAAAATATAAAATCGTGGAGTTCGCAAGGTGGATGCAATTGGAACGAATCCTCAGGAATGACACCAGTTTCGAGATATTAATTCCGAAACATTGCGGAGAAATGCATTGAACTTCCAGTTACTTTCTTAATAAAG
Source organism: Dermacentor silvarum (assembly GCF_013339745.2). Taxonomy (NCBI): domain Eukaryota; kingdom Metazoa; phylum Arthropoda; class Arachnida; order Ixodida; family Ixodidae; genus Dermacentor; species Dermacentor silvarum. The sequence goes on along the minus strand of NC_051158.1, from coordinate 164,930,371 downwards.
TATCGCTTTATGCACTAAAGCACGAAAGTTACTCGAACGCCAATGCATTTCTCCTCCAAGTTGGCGAAAAAAGTTGTCGCAGTTTCACCTGAAAGGCGAAACATCAATTGCGATAGCAAATTTGTCGAGACCTATACGGAGTAATGATAGTAGATTTATCAGGTATATAACCTTGGACATGCAGCAGCACCGGCAACACGCAGAACTGTTGTCGACGCCGTCGGCGTTTTGCCCGCGTTCGCACAAAATGCGTACGGCGTTGTTGACTGTTGCCGGAGCCTCTGATATAAATAGGCACTTGATGCCGCAGCTAAACGTCGCCTCCATTCCCTCCCCCTCCCGCCCCCCTCCCCGCCACGGCCTTTCGCGCGTCGGAAGAAGGCGCGTTTGTTCTACATATATGGTGATTGTAAAGGAGGAAAGAGACGCCTACTTCTGCAGCCCTAAGGGAGCACGGCGCAGAACGCGCGTTTTTTCTTCGCCGTGCGTTCACTCCCCGTGAAAGCGCGCGTCCCTCGCGCCCTTTCACTCGCACATACAGCGTTCGGCGCGCGGTGACGATTTCATCTCCACTGACGTCATACGGAACCTCACGGCAACGGCGACGGTGACGGCGACGACGACGGCGACGCCGACGGCAGAAATCTGCTTTGGAGTGTCCATATAATTGCTATCGCAATAATAATATCTCGGAACCGGTGTCATCCTGAGAATTTGTTCCATGTAGATCAGCCTTGCGACCTTCACGGCTAAAATTTTTCAATTGCAATATGTGCCTTAAGGTAATTAGTTCAAAACTTCTTCTTTCTAGGGTTTTTCGTGCCAAAACCAGTTCTGATTATGAGGCACGCCGTAGTGGAGGGCTCCGGATTAATTTTGACCACCTGGGGTTCTTTAACGTGCGCTACAACGCAAGCACACGGGTGTTTTTGCATTTAGCCTCCATCGAAAGGCGGCAGCCGCGGCCGGGATACGATCCCGCGATCTCGTGCTCAGCAGCACAATGCCTTAGCTGACTGAGCCACCCCGGCGGGTAGGTCAAAACTTACTTAGTGAATTTTTATTAAGTAGTCGATTATGCATTTCAATTTTTTGGGGCCAGTAATATCCGCCTCTTCTTGTAGACCAGCTCATCAGCGATAATTGTGCTATCTGCCACAGGCCACTCTTAAAAAATTTCGAAAGTCTCCGCTGAAACACCCTGTACATTATGTCCCACGTAAGTTTATTCAAATTTAAAAAAAAAAATATGCGAATCCCACGGAGCTGAACACAACCAGTGTAATGTTGTTCGCCGTTGCTTGGAGATACTCAGATGATTTTTTGCATTCCTCATAATTACATAATCAGTATTTATGAATCAACTCCTCAAATATTATAATTACATGAAAAGTTTCAATGAGAAACCTGTAGAGCAACACAAGAAACTCCCGATACAGCTTTATATTGCTGAATACATGCTACATAGGTGTTTTTCCAAGCATGAAAGAAGCCCTCGAATGCACGAAAAATTGCCGCATAACTGGCCGCTCGAGACATTTTGCGTGTACACGCGGGCTTCTTCCATGATCGGAAAAACACTTTTATGTAGCACGTAGGCAACAAATCGACGAAAGGCTGCGCGAACACATCATTAAGCTGTCGAAAAGCGCGTAAACAACTTCTCTAGTCGTGGGGAAAAATGTCGCAGTTTCACCAGAAAGGAGAAGCATCAATTGTGATAGCAAATAAGTATAGAGCTATACGGAGTAAGGATAGTAGTTTTATCAGCTGTATAAACTTGGACAAGCAGCAGCACCAACTAAGTGCAGAGCTGTTGTCGACGCCGTCGAAGTTTTGCCCGCGTTCGCACCGAACGCGCGTGGCGTTCGTGACTGTTGCCGGTGTCTTGGGGGTCGTGGTGGTGAAAACTTTTATTGAACACAGAGAGAGGGTGAAGCCTGTGAGCTCCATGAAAGTAGGTGTCGTCCTTAGTCCGGGACGTCATTGGTCGAAGCCGTCACTCGAGCCCGTTGGACCAGAGCTCGTTGTTCCTCTAGTCCGGAGCTGTTGAGCACGGTCGTTTCCCAGTCCTCTCGAGTTGGGTGGGGAATAGAGGATAGTTTGGGATTCTGTTGGCAGGCCCAGACCATGTGATACAGATCTGCCAAATCACCACAGTGCTGGTATTTCCTATTGATTTTGGGATCGAAATGTTTTACTATAGCTGGGCAGAGCAACGTATTAGTTTGGAGGCGCCGTAGGACGCGTTCTTCTGTTTTGGATAGGTGTTTCGCCGGAGGGGGTTACAGCCGGCGCTGCTTGCAGATGTAATCTCGCATTGCACTGAACCGCAGTAGGGGAGTAGGAAATTGAGGCTGTTTAGGGTAAACGGGAGGTTCGCGGGGAATAAGTGCGCGGGCTCCTGCGTCTGTAGCCTCATTACCTCGAAGGCCCTGATGGCCTGGAGTCCAGATTATTCGTTTAGCTGCGGGATCCCGATCCCTGATGCAGAGTCTCAGAATTGTGTTGGCTAGTGGAGAGATTTCCCCTGCAAAGTAGTTTTCACAAGCCCTTCGAGAGTCTGTGAGGATGTATTTGGATTGAGGGTGTGCAGCCGCCAAGGCGACAGCGACCTCCTCTGCTTGGTTTTGATTCGCGGCTCTAAATGAGAGTCCGTCCACCTGAGTTCCCTGATTTACAACCGCCGCCGTGTAATATCTCCTGGGTGATGGCCCAGCTACATCCACATAGTAAACCCCAGAACGAGAGCCAAGCTGTCTTTCTTGCGGATTGGCACGCGCCTGTCTTCTTCCTTCATGGGTTTCCTTCGTCATATTTCGAGGGAGTGGGGGCGCCCAGAGTTTGGTGCGCCTCAGCTCTGGGATGCGCTCTGTGTGTTGAGGTTCGCAGTCGTGTTTAATGCACAGGCGGTCCAGCAGGTGATGCCCCGGGGCGGTCTGCATCAGCCGTGTGTATCGATTTGAGAGGTGCGCCTCCCTGAGCTCCTGAATAGAGTTAAGGACTCCCAAGCCAGAGAGTTTATATTTGGAAGTGCTGATGGGCAGGTCTAAGGCGCGTTTGGTTACTTTCCTGAGAATTACATTAACCCTGTTCTCTTCGTGTTTAGTCATTCTTAAATACGGAATTGAGTAAAGAATCCTGCTGGTTACAAAGGCGTGGGCGAGCAGAAGCGCGTCCCTACCTCGTAACCCCCATCGTTTGTTTGAGACTCGGTGGATCAAACGTCCTACCTGTTCCCCTACTTTGCTTAACTTGTCCAACGTAGTTCCGTTTTTGATTCTGTTATGTATGAGAATGCCTAAGATTCGGATCTCCGAGACCACCCGAAAGGAGCCCCCCTGATATAGTCAAGTCCATGTTCGTCCTGTGTTTTAGGTCTGCTCGGATATGTAGGGGTTCGGATTTAGCTGGAGCAAGGACTGCAATCCGCATTGAGTCGCGTAGGCGTCTACGATGGAGGCGGCCTGCTGGAGACGGTCTTCCATTTCGCCTATACTGCCCTGATTTGCCCAAATTGTGATATCATCGGCGTATAGCGCATGATGTACCCCCTCCACCTGTGCCAAGACCCGCGGGAGCTTCATCATAGCTATGTTAAATAGCAACGGGGAGATGACCACCCTTTGCGGGGTCCCTCACGTACCCATTTTAAATGGTCCATGTTCCTCATCTTCTATGTGGAGAATCGCCAGCCTATCTGAGAGGAAGCCTCTGATATATTCAAAGGTTTAGACAGAAAGCTATGTTTCTGCGTCGATTATCGTCAACTGAACAAGATCACGAAGAAGGACGTATACCCCCCTCCCACGGATAGACGACGCATTGGTCGGCTCTGCAATGCTAAATACTTCTCGTCGATGTATCTCAAGACACGCTACTAGAAAATATAAGTCAACGAGAGAGATCGCGAAACGACCGCCTTCATTACGCCAGACGGCCTCTATGAGTTCAAGGTCATGCCATTCGGAGTGTGTTCGGTGCCTGCAATGTTCCAGCGCGTGATGGACACTGTGTTAGCAGGGTTGAAGGGGCAGACCTGTCTTGTCTGCTTAAATGACATCGTCGTCTTCGCTAGGAATTTCGACAATCACCTTAGGCGGCTTGGGACAGTACTGGAGGACTCAGGACTCACTGTGAAGACGGAAAGGGGTCGCTTACGACGAGCTTCTGTTCTTGGGCCACATCATCAGCAAATATTGAGTCCGCCCTAATCCGCGGAAGACATCTGCCATCGCAAACTTTCCACTGCCAACCGACAAGAAGGGAGTGTGCAGATGTCTTAGCTCTTGTGCCGCTTCGTGAAGAACTTTCCGTAAATCGCCGATCCTATAACTTCGCTCACAAAATAGATGTCAATTTCAATTGGCAAGCGCCGTAAGCAGAAGTCTTCGAAGAGCTTAAACCGCGCCTGCAGTAACCACCAGTGCTCTCCCACTTCGACAAAGACGCCGACACCGAAGTCCACACCGACGCAAGATGCCTAGGTCTCGGCGCCGTCCTAGTCCAAAGAAAAGATGTACTTGAAAGGGTCATTACTTACGCTAGCCGGTCGTTGTCGAAAACGGAAGCCAATTACTCTACTACGGAAAAAGAATGCCTTGCCCTCACTTGGGCTACCACGAAATTCCGCCGTTATCTATACGGCAGGCCCTTCAAAGTCGTAAGCGACCACCATGCCTTGTATTGGCTGGCAGATTTAAAGGACCCTTCAGGACTCCTCGCACGATGGAGTGTGAGACGCCAGGAATTTGACATCACCGTAGTCTACAAATCGAAATGGAAGCATTCTGATGCCGACTGCCTATCACGCGTCCGAATCGACCCGGGACCGCAAGACGGCGAGGATGACGACGCCTTCCTAGGAACAATAGGCGCAGAAGACTTCGCTGAACAGCATCCAGCAGACCCGGAGCTAAAGAGATTTGTCAAGTATTTGGAAGGCAACATCGACAACGTCGATGCTGCCTCCACAAGAAAAGTAGAAAGTTACCTATCAAGAAAGGGGTCAGGCAAGGGGACACAATCTCTTCAGTGCTATCCACTGCATGCTTAGAAGAAGTATTCAAGCTCTTAGACTGGGAAGGCTTAGGAGTGAGTATCAACGGCAAATATCTCAGCAGCCTTAGCTTGGCAGATGACATTGACCTATTCAGCAACAATGGGGGACGGATTACAACGAATGATTGAGGACCTTAACCGAGAAAGTGTAAGAGTGGGGTTGAAGGTTAATATGCAGAAGACAAAGATAATCTTCAATAGCCTGGCCAGGGAACAAGAATTCAGGATTGCCACTCAGAGTCTGTAAAGGAGTACGTTTATCTAGGCTATTACTCACAGGAGACCCTGATCATGAGAAGGAAATTTACAGAAGAATAAAATTGGGTTGGAGGGCATACAACAGGCATTTCCAAATCCTGACTGGGAGCTTACCACTGACGTTGAAAAGAAAAGTGTGCTATCATTGCATTCTACAAGTGTAAACATGGGGCAGAAACTTGGATGTTAACAAAGAGGCTCGAGAACAAATTAAGGACCGCAGAAAGAGCAATGGAACGAAATATGTTAGCCCTAACGTTAAGGGACTGGAATAGAGTGGTGTGGACTAAAGAGCAAAAGGGGATAGCCCATACTCTAGTTCACATTAAGAGGAACAAATGGAGCTGGGCAGGCCATGTAATGCGAACAATGGATAACCGGTGGACCAGTTACAGAATAGGTACCAAGAGAAGGGAAGCGCTATCGAGGACGGCAGAAAAGTAGGTGGGGTGATGATGCTAGGAAATTTGCAGGCGCAAGTTGGAATCAGCTAGCGCAAGACAGCAGTAATTGGAGATCGCATGGAGAGGCCTTCGTCCTGCAGTGGACATGAATATAGGCTGCTGCTGCTGATGATGATCGACGTTGTCCCTAGGGTATTTAGGCAAGGATTGTCTTCGTTTGTGCTGCAAAACTACGTCCTCGTAAGGAACGTCTCACCAGTCCGCGCCAACTACCTTCCTGTTGATCCCTCAGCACTGCGTCCAGAAGTACTGCATGCCCTACATGATGATCCGACCACTGGGCACTTCGGATTCTCCCGGACGCTGTCGAGTATACGGGGAACGTATTACTGGCCGCTTCTGACAGCCGACGTCGCCCGTTACGTCAAGACATTCCGATACTGTCCGCGACGCAAGACACCACCGACAAGGCCAGCGGGATTACTACAGCCGATCAAGCCTCCTTGCCGACGTTTTCAGCAGATTGGGATGAATTTGTTGGGACCCTTGCCGACGTCAACATCTGGAAATAAGTCGATCGTCGTGGCTACCAACTACCTTACCCGCTATGCCGAAACGAAAGCTCTGCCTAAAGGAAGTGCGGCCGAAGTTGCTAAATTCTTCGTCGAGAACACCCTGATGCGACATGGCGCCCCAGAAGTCCACATCACCAACAAAAGAACGGCTTTCACTGCTGAGCTTGCCCAAGCCAATTTGCAACACTGCCAGACGAGCCACAGAAGGACAACTGCCTACCACTTGCAAACAAATATGTAGCCTTACGGAGCGGCTGAACAAGACCCTCGCTGATATGCTTGCAATGTAAGTCGACGTCGAGCACAAGACGTGGGATGCCGTCTTGTCCTATGTAGCTTTCACTTACAGCGCGGCGGTGCAAGAAACAACGCAGATCCCGCCGTTCAAGCTGGTTTACGGCAGGAACCCCGACGACGACCCTCAATGCCATGCTGCCGCACGTCACCGTCGAAGAGAATCTCGACGTCACCGCCTATCTCCAGCTCGCCAAAAAGCTGGACAACTCGCCCGCCTGCGCATAAAGAACCAACAGAGGACCGACAGCCGACACTACAATATTCGACAACGCTACGTCAGGGACGACGCTACGTCAAGTACGAGCCCGGAATTTTTGCGACGCTATTTCGACCTTACAAGATCATCCGACGGATTGGCGGACTGGACTATAGGTGGTAACCAGACAGCATTTCCCAATCACAGCGCAGTCGCTCACGGGGTGAAATAGTCCATGTTGTGCGGCTCCTTTTACCAGTGCTAACTAACTCTGGGACTTTGTTTCTTTGTTTGTTTGTTATTAAGCTGAAAGCCTTAGATGTCTCATCAGTCAGTCGACATTGAGCGAAAACGCGTCGGTGACACGATAGGTACAAAAAGGCTACATACCCTCGACTTTTGGTGGGAGTCAAAACCACGACCATTGGAGGGAGTAGAAACCAAGAACTTTGGTTGGAGTCGAATCCGCAACATTTTGTGGGTGTCAATTCCTAGACCTTTGGTGGGAGTCTAACTCACCACCTTTGGCGGTAAATAAGACGAAAGCAATTAAGGCACTGGTAATTAAGGTGGAGTTAATTAAGGCACTCTAGCTCACGACCTTTGGTGGGAGTCTAACCCACACACCAAGCGAATTAAGAGGATGAGTAAGCGAATTAGGGGGGGATTACTAAGGGAAGTAGACTAAGCGAATTAAGAGGGACACGTCATGTGTCCCACTTTAATGCATCGGCACTTGGGCTTTTGCCTTGAAGTCGTCTTAGGGATAACATAAGAGACCTTGGGAATTTTTTTTCTTCACTGCATGTGCTTTAGTTTCTTGGGCTCATGTTTGTAGCATCGGGGCGAGCTTTTTTACGAAAGGGGCATGGACCTGTGTGATTATGTATCCTTTTCTAGGAGACTGCATTTCACCCACTAAAAGCTTAACGTTATCGCTCAGCGCAAGACGCGCCTGCATGATTTGAACTTACTCGAATGTTATTCATGGCTCTATCCGTGGTCTGTTGTCACCGAAGCTTGTGTATAATCTGATTGTATACGTGACGCGATTTGTGTAGTACTTTGTGTAAGACACACGGGCACCAGCGATTACTCTGGAACGTACTTTCGATGAATCATGTATAAAAGCCGACGCGCTTGACCGGCAGATCACAGCTTCGACGATCGTCGATTGTATTTCACCCTATCGTTAGAGTGTAGCCTATTTTGCTGGGCGCAGGTTCGCCCATTGAAGAGTTAGTTTGTCCATTCACAGATTTTCTACTGTGTTCTTGACCTCACTGCCACGTGACAATATAAATCGCTGACAAGACAGTGCCTTGTCATGCAAGAGCCATCACATAGTACTGCAAAGGCTTATATGGACAAGGCGTGCGTTCTGCCGCAATAAAAAAATGTATAGGGCAATAAATAATAAAATAAAGTAGCAGTTAGGCGCGAGCATTTAGTATCATGCTATCACAAGGGGATTCTTGACCACACTTTATGTGTATTTACGGCCGTCACGTACTAGCAGTGAAAGGCTCTTGGCCCTAGCTGTGATCTGTGCTCATTTAGGATAGTGTCAAATGCCTCGTAGGCAAAACGACGCAACGAGATTCTGAGACGCACGGGCGCTAACATTCGACGCTTCCCTGTGAAATGATGCCTTCATATTTCTTCTCTTTCCAATAAACATTTGTTGAAAGTTAGCCCCTGTGAAAGGACTGTCTGAGAGTGAAAACCTGTGCTAGCTAATCGTGGTTAAAATTTATGCCAACGAAGAAGATTCGGGGAAGTATAGAGAAGATGTCCTGTGTTGGCTCACTACTTGCTTCTTTCCAATAGCGCAAACCTTCAACTGTTTAAGCTACTTATGTTGCATTTACGGAAGCCAAGCACTTATGAACTTGCGTCAATGGCGTTTGAGGACAGCCACTAATAGATGTGCAAACGAAAAACATAAATGTGAACAAACCTCGGGTATTCCATGAGTTCTGTTGGCCAATGGAAGCAGCACACAAGCTTCGCCGACCTTAGAACCAACCATGCCTGACACAGTCGTCGAAAAGTATAGCCCCGCTGCCGTGATTGATACGGATGGTGTCGTATTCACGGGGGATCCTTGAATCAGTTCGGCGTAATGGTGAGCAGAACCCTGTAGCAGTGAAAAACACCCGATCAAGGTTTTCCGGACATCGGCTTCAAGTTCTCGTGGGTGCCGTTTCGTGTGACCTGACAACAGCAACGCTGTTTAAGCTAGCCGTAAAAAGTATGGTGTTTCACAGAAAGCCAGCCGCGCCGTAGCCATGGCAACCAGCGATGCCGCAGCTGCTAGAACACCTGGCGCTATCTACCGCCAGTGTACTGCGCATGCACTAACGCCTATGTAAACCGGTGCGCGGCGGCGCTCGATCAGATACAGCCATGTGACGTACAAAGATAGCACGTACGCCAGAAGAAGAAGCGGCGATGCGAGAAGCGAGGCTTGCCGCTGTACGAGAGCGGCAACGGCAGCGATTAGCAGATCCAGAGTACGCGTCCAGGGAAAGGGAGAACAAGAGACGGCAGCGAAAAGATCCCGGCGACAAGACTGCCATCAAGCCAAGAAAACGCCATCAAATCGACCAGCTTCGCTGTGTCTTAAGCCTTGCGCGACCGAGTGCAAGCTTTCGCCTTTTTTTTTTTTTTTCGTTTGTCGGACGCGATGTCACAGGTTACGTTGCGAAACCAAAAGTAAGTGCTGCTTCATTACCCGGAGCTTTACGACCAGTCGTTATTGCATTTCATTCGGGTACGTTCGGCAACTGAGCACGTGCAAATAATTTTCCATTTCCAGATTATTTGGCAAGTACACGAGTAATGGATTGTACGATTTTCTGGCACTTCTTCATTACCAGTCCGCGACATCCGAGCTTTTCAGAAACGAATGCAAAAGTGCCGATGTGGAGCAGGTCTGCTCTGTGTTCGCTTCTCGCACCTATCATTGCTAGCGTTGTCCAGCGTGCGCTGTGATTGTATTGCGAATGCCAATTCAACCAGATTCGTGGCTGCCATGCCGTGCGGAAAATGAGGAACAGTGGGTCTTTTCCAGCACTCTGACCGCGAAATCGTGTAGTATACTGCACAGCGGTCTAGCTGCAGTGCTGGCATGCAAGCTGATGGGACGGAAACAAAACTGAATACCTCGACATTGGGAAGAGGTGGTAAGCAAGTGCTTTTAATTCAAGTACAAGTGCCGCGTCTGCCTGTCTCATAACACGTTTGAGAGCAACGTGCGAATGCTGGCTTTTCTCGTGGACAAGCTCCTCCATGTGGACATGGGTATACCATCGCCGCTGATTACGGTTCAATGTCTGGCAACACGGTCATATTTTTGTAACATAATCCGCTGCCATGGCGTCAAAGAAATCGTCTGTAGCTTCGTTGGTGCTCGACATGGACACAGACAATTCTAACGGTGTAGAAAGTTCTAGAACTGAACCTGAACATTACCTGCACTTTTTTAAACGAACGGGCGTAATTGGGGACAATCTAGTCGAAAAATAGCCATTGCTCATAGGCAGCACTATCTCCGAGATCGGCCCACCTGGCCGCTTGGTCTAAACAAGAAAGGGTTAATCAGGGTCAATTTATACGAATAAGAAATGAAATCAGTGAATAATAAAAATAATAATACAGAATCTAGAGATATAATCAACATTTAATCATCGCGTCATTTGTGCCACCATGTACGTCGACAATGTCTTCTTTACCGTCTATACTTGGTTGAGCCTCTCTCTTGTTTTTGTCACGAATTGTACCAATGTTTTCATCGTCAGCCTATTTTTATGTCCACTGCGGGACGAAGGCCTCTCCCTAAGATCTCTAGTTACCCCTGTCTTGCGCAAACTGATTTCAATTTATACCTGCGTATTTCCTAATTTCATCACCCCACCTAGTTTACTGCCATCCTCGACTGCGCTTCCCTTCTCTTGGTACCCATTGTGTAACCCTAATGGTCCACCGGTTATCTATCTTACGCATTACATGGATTCCCCAGCTCCATTCCTTTCTCGTAATGACAATTAGAACATCGGGTATCTCCATTTTCTCTGATCCACACCGCTCTCTTCCTGTCTCTTAACGTTACGCCAAACCTGGTTCGTTCGATCGCTCTTTGTGCGGTCTTTAACTTGTTCTCGAGCTTCTTTTTAACTTCCAAGTCTTTGCCCCGTATGTTAGCACCGGCAGAATACAATGATTGTACACTTTTCTTTTCAATGACAGTGGTAAGCTCTCAGTCAGTATTTGGGCAATGCCTGCCGTATGCGCTCCAAACCAATTTTATTCTTCTGTATAAATTTCCTTCTCATGATCAGGGTCCCCTGTGTATAACTGACCTAGATAAACGTACTGCTTTACAGACTGTAGAGGTTGACCGGCGATTCTGAATTCTTGTTCCCTTTCCCGGCTATTGAACGTTATCTTTGTCTTCTGCATTTCAACATTCTACACCTTCTATCTTTGTCTTCTGCATAATTGTCCTCAATCCCACTCTTATACTTTCTTGGTTAAGGTCCTCAATGATTTGATCTAATTCATCCCCTTTGTTGCTGAACAGGACAATCTCATCTGCAAATCGAAGGTTGCTGAAATATTTGCCGCTAATCCTAAGTTTGCCTCCTAAGTCTTCCCAGTCTAATAGCTTGAATACTTCATCTAAGAGTGCAGTGAGTAGCATTGGAGAGATTGTGTCTCCTTGCCTGACCCCTTTATTGATAGTCAACTTTCTACTTGTCTTGTGGAGAACCAAGCAAGCTGTAAAATCTTGGTAGATATTTGCCAAGATATTCACGTATGCCTCTTGTAATCCTTGCTGACGCAATGCCTCTATCACTGCTGGTATCTGTACTGAATCAAATGCCTTTTCAAATTCTATGAAAGCCATATAGAGAGGCTGATTGTACTTCACAGATTTCTGGATTACATGATTGATGAATTGAATGGGATGCACCGTAGAATATCCCTTTCTGAAGCCAGCCTGTTCGCTCAGTTGACTTAATTGTTGCCCTGATTCTATCGGAAATTATCGTGCTAAATTTGTGTCATACCAAAAGCGAGCTAATGGGCCTATAATTATTTAATTCTTTAACATCTCCCTTCTTATGGATCAGTATAATGTTGAAATTTTTCCAGTTCGCTGGTACACTTGAAGCCGTGAGGCATCGCGTATAAAGCGCCGCAAGCTTTTGAAGCACAATGTCTCCTCCATCTATGATTAAATCGACTGTTATTCCATCTACTTCTGCCGCGTCTTCTTGGGTCATGTTTTGCAAGGCCCTTCGTCTAACTTCATCGCTAGTTATAGAAGGAGCCTCTGTATCCTGTTCATCACTACTTCAAATGAAGGTAGCGTGGCTGCTCGGGATACTGTAAAGGTCGCTATAGAATTCTTCCGCTGCTTTTACTGTATCATAAAAATTGCTGATGATATTACCCTGCGTATCTTTCAGTGCATACACCTTGCCTTCTCCTATGCCCAGTTTTATTCTTACTGATTTCATGCTGCGTTCATATTTTACTGCATCCTCGATCTTTTCCACGTTATAATTTCGAATATCCCTTATTTTCTTCCTGTTGATCAGGTTTAAAAGTTCAGCGAGCTGTACCTGGTCTCTTGAGTTTGACCAATGTTTTGGGGCTTTCTTAAACATCCGCACAGGAAGTTAAGCATTCTTTGCTACAAAAGCTCCTTGAAACGGCAGCTCAGCACATGAGAAAAGACACCTCCGACTTACCAAGGAATATCCCAGTCCAGAAAATTCTTTCATGTGAGTTGGTCCCATTGTTATGCAGCTTTGTGGAACGTCCTTATGAAAAGGGAAATAATCACCGCGAAAAATCAGGAAGTTGATTTTGTAAACACGGGTCCTGTAGGAAAAGACAATATAACGTAATCATCACCGATGCCACGTTGTATTCGATCAGCTTTGGGCCGCAGAATACCGATACGTAGTTCCTCATGTAAAGCCTGATGAATGAGTTTGGTTGATTATAAAACAAGCAATGTTCCTGAATAAAGCTATTTTGAGTGTGGAGATATGGTGCACTTACAATGCTAATATTTCTTTTAGTGGGCATGATCTGCAAGCTTTATTTTATACTCAGTGTGGAGATAAAATATATAAAAAAGCTTTGTTTGCCTGCCACTAGAATTTGCTTCATGCACAAATTCTCTATGTTAAGGCTAGAATATGCTTGTGCGTGAAGCTGTTCAGGATAGAGCAAGCCAGATTCATTTCATATATTTACGACCCTCTTTCCTTTGTTAACAAAATACAAGACATAGTTCAGTCACGCGGAACTCGCCATGCTATATCACTCTTTCGTAACTTTAGCAACCGGAAACTTACTGCAGCAGCTCGTTCCCTCTGCCGCTTGATCCATGAGAACGGCGCTTTCAGTGGTAGTAGTAAGGAATGTCTTTACTGAAAGAATAGCCTCAAGGCCTGCCAGGTGACTGGTAAGAACATCGCCATGCACGCTCATCTCTCCAAAGCAGGGAGTCCCTGCCAACCTCCCAGATGTAAGAGAGGACCGTGTGATATTGGCACGTGTATTTGTTTTTCTTTCTCGGGTGAGCGCGTTTCACCACCTAACAAAAGTTATCGCTCAGCGCCGGACGCGCCTGCATATATCGGAAGTTTAGCGAATGTTATGATGGTTCTATCCGCTGTATGTTGTCACCGAACCTTGTGTAATTTGATTGCATGTGTGCGCGACGTGAATTGTGCAGTACTTTCTCGAAGACACGCGGGCACCAGCGATTACTCTAGAACCTTCGTTGACTCATGTATAAAAGCCGACGCACTTGACTCGCCGATCACATTTCGACGATCGCTGACTGTGTTAGTCGCAATCGTCGTTCTTTGAGTGTAGCCTGTTTTTTTGGGGGGCACAAGGTCGCCCAATAAAAAGCTAATTTCTTCATTCACAGTTTCGCTGCTGTTTTCCGCCCCATCACTACTACGTGACAATAGGAGATGTCGTTCTGCACGCAATGTGCCTCTTGCATGCTGAGATTGGCTTGGTCGCGTGACGACGTCTGATATTTGTAGTAGCTGAAAATACGCGGTTTCATGCGCATAGACGGCCAAACTCAAGTATTTACTTTATCCGCATAGCCCTGGACTACATTGCAGCTGTGTCAAGTAACAAAGAATTTCGCAATAACCTGGACGCTCTGTACCTCTGATTTTGCATAGTAATGTTCTACTCTTTAGCCTTTGCTTTAAACTTTTGTGTACGTTTGCTACTTTCGTATTTAGTGTTCATTTATTGCGATAGGGATTACACTGCGTTGAAGGTGCATCCGCACCGCCGCCGTCGTATGACACAGCGTTCCTGGCAAATCAGCCCTGCGGAAGCGCGCAAGATGGAGGAAAGTTCAAGAAAGGAAATAATTGTCATCTCCCTGAACTGCATGTAGCACGAAGCTAAAAGGGAAACTCACATGAGTTTCCCAAAAGAAAGCTGCGCAGTTGAAGAAAAGTGGACAGACGACCGGTGTGGAAATTTTTACCCCTTTCTTTAGCTTTCCTGTTTAGCAGCTCTGTGCCTGGCGCAGTGTGGTGCGTACGCTCGTCTAAGCGAAACAGATAGTAAAAGCTAAGGTTTATCTATCTGATAGAGCACTGCCTAAGGCAGTTGCTCTGGCGCGGGCCCGGCCCGCACCCGAAAGTGCCATGCGCTGGCCCACCCTAGCCCGGGTGGGCCAGGAACATCTGTGCCCAGCCAGACCGTTTTCGGTTCGAAACATTAGCCATTGAGCTTCAACGAAGCATTGTCGAGTTCTCTGTTGTTCTGAAGATACTAGCCAAACGCACAAAAATTTGCAAGAGGGAGATTTCGCTTATTGTTTTCTGCTGGAGTTGTTGCCGAAAAAAATTGAGGAGCCATTCAATCCTGTACAGATGGATGACCAGCGAAGCTGTTCATCAGACAGGGTTAGACAAGGGTACATGTATTTATTTTGATCTTTTGGTAATGGTAGTGACGATGACTTTGTGATAACTGTAATATACACTGATTGGTTCGGTTACAATTTCAGCCAGAATCCTTGGCCAATGTTAAACCCATACACGACCATTGTTGAGAAGTTGAGTGACTTGGATTGGTGCGGCACTTCAAACCAAACTCTTCTAGCACAAACTGAGTGAACCATTTTTTGTCTTGTTTCGAGATGCCCACATTAAGGTCTCCAACGATGACCACAGGGGTATTGTCATCACGGCTAACCCATCAAAGTGCGTGGTCATGAACTTCTCAATATCACACTTGGGCGTACCTGGAGATAAATACACAGTGGATATCCCAATTACGTCTTTCGTTTGTACGATACAGACATCCTTAGAGTCATGCGGATTGTCTTCTTGTGAGTCAAGGTCCTCCTGCGTGTTGTACGAGTACGTACATTTTGTCCTTTCCCTATATAAAAATGCCTCCGGCTCGTGAATTCTGGTGCTGTTCACAAAAAAATTCCAGTATACCCATCAACTTAAAACAATGTATGTTGATCTTTTTATTTCATTTATTATTATTATTACTATTATTATTATTAGGCAAGGACTGCTTGACGCCTGTCGAACCTTCGCCGCGAGTAGGCCCGGTATTTCACTGTCTCCGGGACCGTCCCACGCTCACCGTTTTTATCATTCGCCCCCAAACACGAAAAATACATGGGAATCTTGATTTATTATTATTATTATTATTATTATTATTATTATTATTATTATTATTATTATTATTATTATTATTATTATTATTATTATTATTATTGCAAGGGGTGGAATGCTTGAAGCCTGCTTCACCTCCACTACGGCTTGGCCCGGTATGGCACACCTCCGGGATAAGCCCACGAAAGAGGTTATTTTTGCCCACGGACACGACAAATGCATTGGGTTATATACATTGTGACGTGCCGTTGTGGCTGTCGATTTCTATGGGTTCCTGGGCGGCATAAGACGCCTCCAGACACAGTGGAGACCAGGCAGGAACTGCCTGACCCTTCTTCTTTATTGCTCGAGCCTCCGCGCGAGCGCGAGCTCGGCGCCAATCTTGGCTGTTTTCTCGGCGCCAACGCACGGCACACGTACGCACCGAGCATCGTCTGCTTTCGCTCGTGACATGGCCGGGTTTCGAGATAAGTCGTCCCGACTTCATACATCGCTAAAAACACAACGCATAACATTCGGAATGGGAAAAGGGGAATTAGCTAAAACATATAAGTAAACTTAAACAGCAATCACCAAACAGCAACTATTTACAAGGGCAAGCTTTGTCGTCCCATTTTCAGACACGGAAATAAATGAAATCACTGGCACTATACTGCACCACACACTTCACTACACGTACACGTCGTCAGACACATGTGCAGCTTAGTCCGAAGCGCGAGGTTGTTCCACCTCGGCAATTCGGCTCAGGTAGGGCTTCAATTTCTCCACATTCACAATTTCCGTTCCCATGTTATCGGCGAGTTCGATCTCGTAGTTCACGGGAGACAGTCTGTTCACTACTTTGTGAGGGCCGTTGTACCATGTGATCGATTTAACACCCGACGATGGAGGCTTAAGAGTCGCTAGTTGTCCTCTTGCGAACACAACGTCGTTGCGGTGCTTGTTGAAGTAGTTCCGTTTTTCTTGTGCCAGTCTGATGTACGCGGCCGCACGTTCTCTTGCTTTTTGCAGTCTTTCGCTCACTACCGCGCCATAACTGGAATCTTCTTTCAGTTCTTCAAGTTCTCGGCGGCTGTAAACAGCGTCTAGTTGAAATACTGGATCCCTACCATAAACTAAGAAGAATAGAGTTTGGCATACCGTGTCCTGGTACCCGGTGTTCTAGCAAAATACAACATATGGGAGTACATCAGCCCACTGTTCTCCCCCGGCGCTAGTCATGGCAATCATCTGCTTGACAGTCTTGTTAGCCGTTTCGCACAAGCCATTGCTGCAGGATGATATGCGGTAGTGGCAGCATGTGTGATGCCGCGATGTTTGAGGTAAGCTTCAGTAGAGCGTGCCATCATTTGAGTACCGCGGTCTGTAATAATCGTGGCTCGGCATCCGTGCTTCAACACAATTCTGCGCTCAATAAACTTTTGAACTGTCGTGGCTTCTATATTCCTCAAGGGTTTAGCCTCTACAAACTTTGTGAGGTAGTCAATGGCGACGATGATATATTTATATCCTCTAGAGTTCTTGAATGGTCCTACGTTGTCAATCCCAACTGTATGAAAAGGGCTGTGTACTTCTATTGGTTGTAGTAGTCCATAAGGTAGCGATGTCGACATCTTCATTGTCTGACAAAGGTCGCAGTGACTCACCGTTTGACATCCGTATAAAGCTTTGGCCAGTAGTACTTGGACCGCAGCGCTTCGAAAGTTCTTCTGAAACCCATGTGGCCACCGTACCTTCCTTCATGCATTTCTCGAAGTGCCTCAGCCTGTCGCTGAGAAGGAAGGCAGAGGAGAAATCGACTGCTGACCGGACCTTGATCTCTCCTGTACAACACATCATTGTGCATCAAAAATTTATTTTGGACCCATTTCTGTTGCTTCTTTGTGCCCAATGGACAGCACTACAGCAGATACAGCACTTTAGCGCAGCATGCTTTCTGACGCTGTTCGTCCGCCATGTTGCCACAGTACCGCAATGGTGGATAGGATACAGCAACGATTTGACCTTTCTCTGGAACAATGGGAGGTGTTCTTGAGAGGCAATCTGGTGCGCTGTGCAGGATTCCTTATTTGTAGGTGACGTGACAGTCGAACTCCTGCAAAATCAGGCGACCAACGGAGAAGGCGTTGGTTACCTTCCTTGTAGCAAAAAATTCAGCAAAGGGCGTGGTGGTCACTGACAACTTGAAATTTGCGGCCTATCAAGTATGGCCGCAACTGTTCTAATGCCCATTTCACAGCAAGGGCAGTTCCCTCGAAGAATAATTGACCTCTGCGGCTTTAAGTGCCCTGCTCAACACTGGGCGATATCGTCGCTCTTTATCTTCTTGCAGCAACAGACCACCTCAGCCGAGACGAGATGCGTCTATGTGTGTGTGCGTCATGATGTAACCGCTTAACCACGACAAATTCATGCTGCAATGCTTGGCCGCCGACTGTTACAACAGTTTTGACTTGACGCAAGTTTTCCAACTAATGGCCACTTGCTCCTACCAAACGCCGGGACGAAGGCCCAATGGTTAGCTTGACTCTCTCAACCAGTGGTGCAGCAATCAAACTTTTCACAGTACCTGAGTCCAATATGCCTTTAAACGTTTGTCTGTTGATGATGACAGGAATGGAAAAAATACCCGCTTCTGTAGAACAAGACACCTCCTCAATTACTTATGGCCGCTAGCGGGTATTGGCGTCACCAGTTGATCGTTTTCCTGCTCTTTTGGGCTGGTGGACTCAAATTCCTCCTGCTACTTCAAAAATTCTGCAGTTAGTAGCAGACGACGCCGTGTGACAAAATGTCCGCTTCTAGAGCAGTTCAAGCACAGTTTACGAATCCTGGAGGTATTCTCTTGAGATCTGTTAAAAACACGTGGTGAATAATCAGTCAGATTCCTCGGAGGCGGTTTCACGTTTGCATGTTCCGTTTGAGTTAGGTTTTTCTGTGGTAGCTGATTTTCTGAGGAACCGCTCGACTCTATGCTCTCCTTGCGCTGACGATTCCCCATAGACTGCCGAGACGAATGCTTTATCAAAACGTGGCGTTCCACGGTCTGCGGTGTGGAAGGTTCAATCGCAACCAGAATTTTAGCGTTTTCCTCGGAATTGCTGATCTAGTCGAAGCGCAGAAAATAGTCTATCATGTCATGCAGTTTCTGAAAATTCTTGTCAGAGAAGTGGTTCTTGGCCTTGTCTGAAAGCGTAGCCATATCATGAGCTGACACTTCTCCTTTTGCAATACTGGATAATTACATTGTTTCATGAGGTCCAACTTACGGTATGCGAAGTATGTACACGACTCTCTAGCTCGTTGTGTAGACTCGAACATTCGCTGTTTAGAGGTTACATCACCACAATCTACGTTGTAGCGGCGACGGGACGCTGCCTTCACATGAGCCCAAGTAGCGATATTGGCAATCTTTACGTGATGGCGTATCCATGTGAAATCTTTAGCTGGGAGCCTGGAAAAAATGAAGGGTACCGTGGACCTCTTCATGAACGCTGAAGGTTCTGAACCAAAAATCAACTTCATGAAACCATGCGGTAACATCTTTCCCAAGATGCGGTAAGGAGCTAGCCGCGAAACTTGAAAGTCGGTCGCGAGCATCTTCACCCGAGCAGTTAGAGACGCATGAAGTAGCCTCGCCTTTAGCTTTGCCGCGCTGGTTTCCCGAGCCGCTTTGAAAATTTATCGACGCCGCGCTCGTCTCCGTACTCTTGCAGGATTCAGCGTCCGAGTCCTCACGCGTTTTCGATGCCTCCAAGCGCTCGATGCATTCCACAATCGGAGCGAGTAAGTTGCAAAAGAAGTCGTGACTTGCCTGCAACTGCGGGTCAAGAGGTGGCTTTGGTGCGTCGACTTCTTTGGCGGTGTTGTGTCCTTCCGAAAACATTACTTTCAGTCCTTCCAATTCGCGTTGGAGCTTCGGTCCTTAGGGCACCTGCTTCGGACGCAGCTGTCCTGTAGGCTTCCACCTGGGCGACGTCATCCAACTGTTCGAACACATCGATGGAGCATAGGGTAGTCGTTATTTTGGGTTTACGGAGCCGACGCTGCCCTGAAGTCAGTGGTTTGACCAAAGGAGCGCGTAGCGAGCGACGTCCCCGCATAAAAAAGGAATAAACGACTTCGTATACAGCTCACCCCGTGCCGCTGGGCACCAAATGTGATGGCAGGTTCCTTACTTAAACGATTCTGACGGTTCACTGAGGCGGAGCCTTCTAGAACCCTATTGAGGACAAAGCCGTTTGTTGGAAAACACACACAAACTTTTAATACGACTAGAACGAGGAAAAAAGACCCCATAAAATAAACACTCAAAAAGGCATCACGGCAAGAAACTCAGGACTTGGATGGAATTCACAGTACACGAGTCCGGGCTGACCACGACAGTGAGGGCGCGTAATGGTCTCGACGGGGAGAAGCGGAGACACGATGACTAGATAAGTGTGTTGGTCTCACCAAGGGTCGGGGTTTTGGACCGTTGACCGGGCGACCAGAGTTGCCGCGCTCTCACGTGGAGAGAGAAGCTAGGTGGCTTGGCGGCACGGGCAGACGGCGGCGGCGTTCTGGCCAGGCAGCTGGCCGTGGAACTCGGGCCCGTAACCCGACTGCTCACGTTCCGCCCACGGGCGCACACGTTCACCGGCCTCGGGCAGCAGTTCACGAACGGATGGAGTGGCGACGCCCAGGAATGGGTTGGCTGGAGGCCCCGGTCGGGTGAAGTACTGGTGGCTCGGGTCGGGAACCAGACGGCTCGTCTTCAACCCTCGGTCAGGTGGCCGACCTTCTCCTTGCGTCGCTTCCTGGAACTCTCCCCCCTCTTCTGCCAGCGCGGCTCGCTTTTCTGCCACTCTGGCCGATTCGTCGTTTGCTCATTGACTGCGTGAAGCTCCGTGTTCTCTTGCCATTGGATGTATTTTTCTTTTCAAATTTTTCTTCTTGCGCTGCCTGTTCACGTGCAGATCTTCGACGTTGTCATCTTTCAATCGAGCACGGAATTCGCCTCGGCGCGCGCACTACATGTCGTCTGCTTCTTGTCGTCTCCAACCACCACACGGTGTGGCGCACTCCACACACAACAAGAGCCCCTTTTAGGAACATCCTTTGTTCAACCGGTACGTGCGTTAAATTGTGATATGAACGCCCGCACTGCACTTTTCAAATATGTGTGCGGGAATATATAGTGAAAGCATAAGTGAAAACTACCGTACACACCGTTAGCCATTTCATCCCATTTTTGAATCTTTAATAACCATTGCAAAGTACAATGATAAAACTTGGCGTGAATGCAAACTTAAATACGTTGGTCTATAGGCTTTCAGAATGTCATATTAGAATGCCGCGACATGTTTTTTCAACTCCAATAAATAAAAGCGGGTGACACGCAAACGTAAAGTTGATCTGGAATCATAATGTCGCACGAAACAAGCCACCTTTATTGCTTTACTCGGCTTCACGTTAATGAGGTCAATTTTCGTGTCAAGAATTTTGACATCCGTGTTTCGTAATTGAGTAAGTTTGGTGCCTCTCCGCTTCTTTTTCAGAATATAGGGTGTTTATGAGAGTGCATCAGCGTAGTCTTTATTGCGATATCAATTATATGGACACTCCAAGCGGAATTCTGCCGGTGGCGTCGCAGTCGCCGTGAGGTTCCGTATACAGTGCAAGAAGGATAAAATCGTCGCCCCGCGCCGTATGTGCGAGTGAAAGCGCGCGAGGGACGCGCGCTTTCACGGACAGTGAATGCACGGCGGAGAGCAAACGCGACCGTGTGGCGAAGGGCAGTGGGGGGATGGGAGGGAGGGAGGGGAGGCGACGTAGTGCTGTGGCACCAACGGCGCACGGGGAACAGGCGACTCAGTCTCGCCCGCGAAAGGAGGAAAGCGGGAAGGCAGAGCGGGAGGAATGGGGTGCGGCTTCTACGCTGCTCGCAACTGCGTACTTGTACTTTGCTCGGCTGCGGGCGGTCGCCCGCACCGTATCTTGAAAGCGGTCTGCAGACGGCTCGTAGGTTTGTATGCGCTGTGCTTTCGCCGCTCAGTTACAAATTTCGTCGTGCCACATTTCCCCGGCAATCGAATTTTTCTAACTCAATAAGTTGATATGGCTCGTAGGGAGAGTTTGCTTCAATTTCCTAATTCGATGCGCCAGCTGAAGCTAAAACTATGAACGCTAAATATTGCATTTTGGTTATTTAGCGACTAATTACCATGTATCACTCGTCACCCCACTGACGGCATATGTCTCCTAAGAAACGGTCCTTTTATTTCAAAACGGCCACTTTTCAATATTTGTAATGTTTTTGTACATACGCCCTGTAGACGAGCTCTGTAACTGACTCCAGCTACACTCGTAAGTCTTTTATTGCTGTTTTCTGCACACCGAGAGGCAAAATTAGGTTGGTTGTAGACATGGTTGCCCATCCGTGGTGGCAGTAATTGAGATGTTATTGCAATATAGAATAGTAGATAATGGAGTTCAGTTGCGATTTAAATTTATAGCGACATTTTAACAAAAATGCCTACAATGCGTGACAACTTTGACGCAATGTACATGATGTGGTTGGTCCATCCCATCTATTTACCAAAGATTGCACCATGAAATGTAAAGTTACTTACACTTTCAATAACGGAATTATTTAGCCTCCTCGTTTTATTTACCTTTAACATTTTGCCGAAGAGACGAAAATATACTCCCTTAGTCTTTTCTTATCTAATAGTAATACCTTTGCTATAGACAAAGTATCTAGCGCACTCAAAACTGCTTTAGCTCTATTTGCAAACTCAAATTCATCTGAAAAAAACACTTGTGTCGTCAGCATATAAGACGTATGTTAATTAATTGGCTATATTCATGATGTCGTTCTCATATACATAAAAAATAAATGGCTTTAACAGGCTGCGGTGAGTGACCTGCCATTGAATTAGGTGCATATTGAATATGCCGGCGTTAACGCAAACAACTCGTTTTCGGCAGTTTAAATCATAGCAAAGAAGAGACAGTTGAACGAGAAATTATGGACGCAATATTTTTGAAGCTTATCCATTATTGTCCCATGATTAAACAAGATAAATACCCTTTTGAAGTCCTTAACTATTCTCAGTGTTAGTTCACCTTCCTCAATGTTCATTAAAATGATTCCTTGTTGCAGTATATAGCAGTGCTGATTAAGAGGACATTTCTTTAGCAAAGCAATGTTTAAACTTCCTTGACGAATTGTGCTATCAGAATGACCTTTAGATTCTTGTTAACATCAGTTTTTGAATGCCTTAAATGTACAGGCAAGTCAGAGATAGGGTGATAGTTACTTAAATTATTTCTATTACAACCTTGAAACATAACAGAAACCCTTGCCATTGAAGTTCATCATAAAAGCGTCTGATTACGTTTATTAGTTTACTAAATACTTCTGCAAAACCAGTTATGTCAAAGGTAAACGACTCATTCGGTCTATCAGAGATGTACCCAGTTGTCCAGTTGTCAGCATCAGTTGTAGGTCTAAAACTTGTAAAAAGCTCGTTGAACTTCCCAGCATGTATGCCATCTATTGCGAGCTCACCTAACTTAGGATATGAATTTTTTAGACGAAATTACCATTTAGAACGTTTGTAAAAAACTGGGTGCCTCTGGCGTCATTACTGGTAAACACGTATTTTAGATAGGCATCTATTGCGTTCCTAAGCTCTGAGGTAATGACATTATGATAATTCTTAAATACACTCAAGTCAGCAGCATTTGAGGTAAATATAAAAGCTCTTCGATATCACACATTTCGTCAAGTTAACGTGAATATGCCTTACCTATGGGGAACTATAATGTAAATATATTCCGAACACTCCTATTACATTTCTGCAATCAGCTCTCCGCGATTGGTCAAACGTTTCTCGGCCACTTCCACTTCGCCTGTCTGTCACGCGATATCACGAAAACAGCAAAATGAGATGTACATGTACATGTATATGTACACACTGATTATGTATGAATGGGCCTAACATAAAAAAATTATTATTTTTAATTACACGCCTCTTTCATCATTAGCCAACCACTATTGGTCAACCTTCTTTCAGGCTGCGTCCACTTCGCTTTTCTGTCACGTGACGTCACAAATCGTGAACACTCACCTTATCAGAATGACGTGTACGCATTAAAGATATATTAATATGTCGAAAGAAAGTGATGTTATTTTTCCGGAATAGCCGGAGACTACCCGTTCCGAAAGGAATCGAAGATGGCTGCCCGCTGATCACTCTTGCAGTGGCTACTCGGACCTGCCTGGGGAATGAATTTATTTGCGTATATTTTTTTGCGTGGCAGTATAACGTTCTTAAGCCCTTTCGGCCACGCATACGACATCGCTCTACTATCTTCGCTAAGGACCCGCTTTAGCGAAATATTTAATCTTGCGTTACACGCCGTCGCGATTTTCGACCAGCCAATGCAAGCTGAGCGAACGAAAGCAGAGCAATCGCATGAGCTGGCACTGCGCTCCTCATCGATTTATCTATTTTCATCGTACTCTCTCGGCCCCACCAAAACCCTCTGCAGTTCTGCATGCTCCGCGCTTCTTGTCAACCAATCAGATAAGAAAAACGAGTCAAAGTAGGCAATGCTATTCGCTTCGAAAGCAAATGAATGTTACTTGCATAAAGGCGGATAGCGTTTGATTGGACTTTTCAAACGAGGTTGTGGCCCACCTCCCGATGCTTGCATCAGCGGTTGCGTAAATTTTACGTCAGGCGATAGGAATAAAAGCAGGGCTGAAATAGTTTTACGTTATAGGGCCCATGGTTTATGCAGCTTGCGTTTAATGATAACAGCTTTCCATGAAAAAATACGTTATAGCACTCACCACCTCTGGTACAATCAACGACTTTATCCCAGTTAGCAGAAATTAATTATCCATGAAAACAGGCAAGATACTTATCGGTTATTGACTGGAAAGAAAAATATATTCTATTCAAAGTCGTATTGTGAAAGAGGGGTAGAGACCTAAGATTTAGTGGTCCCAAAGGAACTCCTCGTAAGCTCATGCCTCCTGGCCCAGCAAGTTATTGACGTGCTAAACCAGAGGTGGCCCCCATAGCTCCTGAAACTTTCGTGGGGGAGTGATCCACTCCTCCCAGATGCCGGGACGTTAGTTGCATAGTAGTTAAGAGAGTATTGTCTTTCTGAAGATGGAGTTAGCCGGAGAACTCCCCAAAGGTGTTTTTTTTAATGAATAGGCCCCACACTGTTTGCCAGAGGGAGCCTGGTTCCCTGTTAATATAATGCGTATAGTGTGGTACGGGTAATGTGTGTGTTTGTAATTTCCATATGATTGTCCTCTCTCGAATGCGTGTAGAGTGGCGCGTTGAGAAATGTTGATGCTTCCCTGCGAGTCTTCAAAACAAGTAGCGTTTCGTTCCGTTGCTTATTCCGATCTTCTCTGGAGTTGCAAGTGTCTTCGAGAGGCCAAAGGATAGGAGCAAGGTCTCGGGTTTTCTACGAGGGAGAGCTGGTGTGCTCTTAAATTTCCTCGCAATCCGTGATGACCTGGAACCCATTGTACACATACGTGTAGAAGGTGGTGAGCATGTATGTACATGTGAAGCTTTGTTCTTATGTGTAAAGGCGGGTGTATCATTCTGAATGTCTCTGCAAACGCCTTGACTCTTTGTTCGGATTGTAATCGTGTCAGATGTATGTGTCATTGCCATTATGGCAAGCACTATCGCCAGCAATTTCACACCTTGAGGCGTTGGGGCTCTCAAGTAACTTTTCACAAGCGTTAAGTCAGGGCCCACGACCACTGCTTTGCTACTTTCGGAGTTATGACAGGCATCTGTATAGTATGTGTCTTTATCGCCTGTCTGCTGCATTATTATTCTTTTGACCGTCGTTATCGATTCTTTTCCGGGTGCATACTTTTTGAAATGGGGTCAACTTTTATCCTTGCCAAATCATCCCACCTTGGGAATTACAGTGGAATTAAGGCTAAGTTAGCGGTAACGTACCTCGGTCTGTTAAATATTTTTCGACACTGATGAGATGATTGAAGTCTGTATTTGCGCCTGATTGTGGATGTCTATTCTGTATTCTAGTCAGTTAAAGAGCCCGGTTGATTCAATTTTATGGTTGGCTGCGAACTTAGGAATTCTCAGGGCAAGTCTAGCCCACTTTCTAACCATGATGTCTATCTTGTTGCGCTGAGTGTTGGTTATCTTAGCGTAGGTTGGATATTGGGAGGTTGGTAAGAGAATGTTGGAAAAAATAGCGCAATTATCCCTGAAGTCGCACACAGTAGTTTCCGCTGAAATTACAGTTGAGTCAATATCAGGTACGCCAAATCGATGATAGTACTCGATGACGTACCATAATTACCTGCAAGGCTCACCTGACCTACTCGAGAGTATTTTTTTTCAAACCATCTAACGATAAATATAGTTAGATGTTACACATGGCGTAAAGAAGCATCATCGTCGTAATGTACTCACGCAAGGCGTTGAATCTCTTTCATCCAGGAAGTACTTGTCATGGCTATTCCGAGAAAGGAATATGATGGCTGTTGCGGAGATATCACTGACTTAAGCTGAGCGGCAGCCATCTGCAGAGAGCATCATTGCCTTCAAAGACGCTGTAAAGAACTTTGAGAGTATTGCATGCATGCCTTTTCAAATATTAGCGAAAAATAATTTGCTACACAATAAATTGAATGTTAGCCAAAAACCTATTCATCTGTTTGCCCAGAAAATCAAAGCATTAAGCACATCACTGATTCCAAGAGATCTTGCGACATGCTGCGAAAATTTTCAACAGCAACGTTTGGTACAAGTGTACTGGCGCTACACAGAGGCTACTGGCCATAGATTTTATATGCGAAAAATTCATAGGGTCTCTTATGTTATCTCTGGGACGACTTCAAGGCGAATGCCCAAGTGCCGATGCGTTAAAGACGGACACATGGCGTAAGCATTCCCCTTAATAAGTTTAGTCTAATTCGCTTAGTCATCTATCTTAATTTGCTTACTCATACTCCTAATTCGCTTAGTCATCACACTTAATTCGCTCAGTCTACTTCGCTTAGTCATCCCTCTTAATTCGCTGTGTCATCGACTTCATTCGCTGAGTCATGCTTTTAATTCGCTTAGTCAAATGACCTCTTAATTCGATTAGTGTAATTCGCTTAGTCGTCCTCGTGATTCGCTTGATCATTCTCTTAATTCGCTTTGTCATCTCGTAAATCGCTTGGTCTTCTGTCTTAATTCTCTTGCCTTTAACTCGCCTGGGTGATCCACTCAGTTCTCTTAGTCATCTCTCTTAATTCGCTTAATCTGTATGCGTCCTAATCTTAATATGCATACATCTTACATGCTTCATCTTAATATGCTTAGTCATCCACTTAACGCATTAACATGTATCTATCATCCATCTTGCTTACGAGGGTATGAGCTACTGATGGTGATAGTTTTTGTTCGTTTCGTGTCGTCCACGCGATTTCGCTCAAGGACTCTGAAGGTCGACTGAACTATGCGACATCTAAGGTTTTCGCCTTAATAAGTCAGTGGTATTTAAGCATTTATCTGCAGCGTTATGAAACTGAAGGCACTAAATTTGTCGTATGGTGAGACAAATGCAGAGCCTTCCCTGCAGCGCCGCTGACGGCTGTCGGTAATTTGAGCATGCCCTGTACAGGCGGTGACTTCTAAGACTTGAAGCCACTGAAGTGGCCAGGGATAAATAGCCACAGTCGAAGTGCAGTCGAACGCGCTGACAAGAAATAAGGCGTCAGTCGCCAACGGCGCCATGGCTAAACTCGATAACACTCCCCTGAATTAAATTTTGACACCACTGTTCCGTTCTGGAAAGCGAATGCCCAACAAAGGACATTGAAGGGCTCGCCGGCTATGCCACATTACGAGCTATTATGACGCCAGATTCGCGTTCCGCGCGGCTTGCCGTTCGGCTTCGCTTAAATGGCAGTGGTCCGAGCTTCACATGCCGTGGGCAACAGGAGACCAGGCAATCGGGCCTAAATGACGACGCTGCGTTGTCAAACCTTGAATAATTGAATTAGAACATGCTGAAGGATTCAGATGGACGAAGAGGGATAAGCTATATGCCGGGGCTGGTTAAATAGCTCTGGTGTAGCAATACAAGTAGCCCTTACGTAACATTACAAGAGGTCCTACAGGCCGCCATAGCCTGACCACTTTTCACGCGCTATCAACTTAATGCTATCGCTCGGCGCAAGACACGCCTACATGCACCGGAACTTTCTCGTATGGTATCGTTGATTATTACTGTTGCGAGTGTTGTCATCGAATCTTGTGTTATCAAAATGTGTGCGCTTAGCGAATAGTGCTGTACCCCCCGGAAGGCACGCGGACAGCCGCGATTACGCTGTGGAGCCTTCAACGAGTCATGTATAAAAGCCGACGCATTTGACGTGCATACCATATATCGAAGGTCGCGGCCTGTATTCGTCGATATCGTTGTGCGTGAGTGTTAGTTCTTTTGGGACACAGGTTCGCCCAATAAACAGTTAGTTTCGTGACTCGTACTTGTGCCACCGTCTTATTCTTCAACATCACTACAACGCGAGAGTACAAGCACACACACACACAGACACACATGCATGTGTGTCGAGCATTCATGCATCCACGCACACACACACACACACACATATATATATATATATATATATATATATATATATATATATATATAAATTGTGAGCGCATTTTGGGCATATCGTCGTCGTCATCTGTACAAACGACTCATCAGCTTGTGTGAGCGTTATTTGTGCATATCGTCGTCGTCATCTGTACATACGACTCATCATCATCTTTTGTTTCGTGCGGTGCTTCGTCTCTGCCTCGGGCGGCTGCTCGGAAATTAAGGCATCGCATCGGTCAACGTCTCACAAGTGGTGGTGTGTGCTTCGATTCTCACGTCCTCTTACTTTCCCGATTTCCCTGGAGCTCCAGTCCGGTCGTCGTTTGCTCTCGCCTACCACAGTGATGGCAGAAACCATCCCATCCACCAGTGCTGCTACCACCTCTGCTCAGCCAGCTGGGCCTACCTGGACGCTGAACACCAAACACCGCGATCCTCCCGTCTTTGCCGGCCTCCGCGGCGACGACGTGGAAGATTAGCTCGATCACTACAACAGAGCCAGCGACGTCAACCATGTGGACGATACGCACAAATTGCGGTCTGTCTCTTTTTACCTAAAAGAAGTTGCGAAGACGTGGTTTTTTAACAACGAAAGTGACTTTTCGGACTGGCCATCATTCACCTAGCAATTTCGCCAGATATTCGGCTTGTAGTCTGGAAGCTACGAAATCGCGAAACAAAGGCTGGCAACGCGCATACAAGAACAAGACGAGTCTTATACATTCTACATTAAGGACGTCCTCGCTCTCTGTCGCCGCGCACATAGTGACATGGCGGAAGCTGACCGCGTTCGCCACATACTGAAGGGCATCAACACAGTCGCCTTTAATGCTCTCGTCATGCAAAGCCCAAACTGCGTTGGTGATATTATCACAGCATGCCAACGTCTAGACACGCTCCAGTCTATTCGCCTGCCACGCGCCTCTTGCGACCCTCGTCTCAACGGTGATGCTGAGTTGCGAGCCCTGATGCGCACTCTCATCAGGGAGGAACTTCACGGACATCTTTCGGGACCTGCGACGTTTGCGACCGTTCGCCCCGCTCCTTCTGGACTGCGTGACATCATCAAGGACGAACTGGCGTCGATGAGAAACACCCAAATGGGAACGTCTACTGGACCATTTCGTCCACCAAGTTATGCTGAAATTGCCTCCCGGCCTCCTTCGACCGTTCAGTCTCCTTACCGCGACCCCCTAGCTTCGCTGACCGCGAATACTCTTCCACAGCCGTAGTACTCTCCGTGGCGGTCGTCGCGCCCGGTTTTGTTTCTACTGCGGCATTCGTGGCCACATTTCTAGCTACTGCCGTCGGCGTCAGCAGGATGAAAGGCGGGGCTATGCGACCTTTGAGCGCGACAGCCAACCACCTAGGTTTGACTCCTACGTTCCCGGGCGTCACCCAGGTTACGCCACCTTTGAGCAAGACAGGACACCAGGGTTAGATTCCTACGTTCCCGGACCGTACACAACCTCTTCTGGTCGCTCTCCTTCACATTCCCAGGACATGGCTCGAGCATCCCGCTCGCCCCGGCGTCGCTCTCCTTCTCCTTACCGCCGTTCCTCATCGCCCTTGCGTGCTGCTTCCCATGTTGTGGACACCCGTTCGGAAAACTAGAGGATACAGTTTTTGGAGGAGAAACTGCATCGTGTCGGACTGTCCCGATTCCCCCTGCTCGCCCCGCCAATTTGCTCTCGGTTTGTGTGGAAGGTGTTTCTGTCGACGCCCTTGTAGGTACTGGAGCCGCTATTTGTTATACATCGTGGACTGTGCTTTCGTCTGCGAAATATGCAAACGCCGTATGTTGGCCCGGTGCTATTTGGTGCCAATGACGTTCCCATCTTTCCTACCGGACAGTGCACAGCTTGCGTACTGATAGACGGTATTCGTCATCATGTGCAACTTGCGGTGGTTTCGACGTGCGCTCATCAGATGTTATTAGGGTGGGACTTCCTGTCCGCTGCTTGCACACTAATTTTGTGCGGCGACCCAAGGATTCACATCAGCGACACGGAGACTCATCCCGTTTTCGATTTCCTGTGTCCCAACCACATTGCAGTAGCAGATTTTATTATCCCACCATACGAAGAACCTATTCTTACCATCGAGTCAAGAGACATTGTCGACGTAGACGCATTCTCAGCGCTGCATATATCGAAGACTCGCGATCGCTTGTTGCTTGGCCCGGTTCTCGAGTGACTATGCCAGCCTCACAGCCTTTAATACGACTCCTGAGCCACTACTACGGCCGAAAGGGTCTCCTGTCGCCAAGCTCGCCGATGCTGTGCCGGTATGTGTCGTCAGTGTTTCGCCTGCCACATCTTCCGCGCATTGTACGCCCGCAGCAGGCCACACTAGTGCTATTAAGGCCACCTTGAGTGCAGATCTCAATCCGGCCCAGACCAATGCACTCCTCACCATTTGAATGAAGCATGAAGCTTGTTTTGATGTCTCTTCGCGAGGCCTGGGTCAGACCACTGTAACTACTCATCGAATTGAAACAGACGGCTCTCGCATCATTCGCCGTCGCCCGTACCGTGTGTCACCTTCGGAGCGAAAAGTTATAGAAGATTAAGTGAATAACATGCTGACACGCAACATTATAAGGCCTTCTGCAAGCCCTTGGTCTTCTCCTGTTGTGCTTGTTAAAAAAATGATGGTTCTGTGCTCTTTTGCATAGATTATAGGGCGCTAAACAAAACTACCCCTAAGGATGTTATCCAATGCCTCGTATCGACGATGCTTTGGATACCTTACAAGGTGCCGAGTATTTCTCGAGCCTCGACTTGCGCTCCGGATATTGGCAAGGTACCAATGCATGATCCGGATAAAGAAAATACAGTGTTTGCTACACCTGATGGCCTTTTCGAGTTTAACGTGATGCCTTTTGGACTGTGCAATGCACCAGCTACGTTTGAACGTATGATATATACAGTACTCCATGGCTTAAAATGGAAGACCTGCCTTTGTTACTTGGACGACATTGTCATCTTTTCGTCGAGTTTCTCCCAGCACCTACAACGTCTAGACCAAGTTCTCGCGTGTCTAGCAAAGGCTGGTCTCCAACTCAATACTAAAAAGCGTCGCTTTGCAAGCCGAACCATTAAAGTATTTGGCCACGTCGCCAGTAAGAATGGCATCCAGCCTGATCCCGATAACATCGCTGCAGTGCTGCAATTTCCGCCACCAACCACACTTAAAGAACTCCGCAGCTTTCTAGGACTCGCGTCCTACTTCCGCCGCTTTGTCCGTGACTTCGCCACCATCGCCGCTCCTCTACGCAAACTTCTGACTTCGAGCGCTTCCTTTGTGGGGTCGGACGACTCTGAAGCCGCCTTCCACACCCTCAAACGATTTCTCACGTCAGGGCCCGTGCTCCGTCATTTCGATGCAACCGCCCCTACTATTCTACACACTGATGCCAGTGGGCATGGAATTGGCGCTGTCCTGCTGCAGCGGAATCAGAAGTCTGAAGAGCAAATCGTCGCTTATGCAAGTCGTGCTCTTTCTCCTGCTTAGCGCAACTACACAATTACAGAACAGGAATGCCTCGCCATCGTGGGGTCAATACAAAAATTTCGACCCTATCTCTACACTCTTAATCTGGTTCCACATAAGTTCCAGCTAGTAAGTGGAACTTTTTTGCAAAAAAGTTCCGCTTACTTAAGCGTAACTTGCGCCCCAGATAAAATCTAAAATAGGCGCAACATTGTTCCAGTTATGTTTACTTTGTTGTATACGCAGCAGCGTTCCATTTATTTCCTAGCTGGATCATAGTTCCAGTAATTCTATCTAGTTATATACGTAGCACTGTTCCATGTACTATTTGGAACAACGTTTCGTATACATTTTCTGTAATTTTACCTGTAATTGTGTTCCACAAAAACATATCTGGGCAGCATTGCAGTAAAGCGTCAACAGTTTTATAATCAATGTTCTATTATACTGAAAAATAATCTTGAGATCGTCGGTTCAGATAAACAACGAGTATATAAGAAAAGCCAATGCTGACTTGTCTGATATAAATGTCATATCGGTTTAGTTATACTAGACATAAGGGTGACGCCAACCTTGGTCTGCATAAGCTGATGCCACGAGATGACACATCATTAGGTCACCTATATATTCATCGTGCTTAAAAATGGCAACATAAATTTGTATGTTCATCTGGAAACATCCATGGTATCGGTGAGTGCTCAATAACAGCAATGAAATCAATTGTAAAGTCTTCAGAAGGACCGCAGTAAATACATTTGCATTGTGATGTCATGCTTAGGATTTCGTGTAGATGCATGCCGACATTATCCCATATTAAAACACATCGCAATGCTACACAATCTATGTGAGGTTACAATCACAATAGCTGATGCCAATGCTTTACCTGTTCATGATATGGAAGCTGAAGCCTATTTCTGAAGGCACTCAACCCTAAGAAATGCTAATCACCGAGGAACAGTCATGCTAACAAAGCCTGCTGTTCTGGCTGGCAGTACTAAGTAAGTAAAGAAGGATGGAAAATTATTTTAAACACTTTATTCCACAGAAAACTTTCTGCAGCATGGTTAGGTGCAAAAAATACAGTATGTATACATAATACAAGGCCAACCTCCACACACAAAGAATAAAGCATAGTGCACAACTGTATAGAAGTCTGTGCAGCAAGAACATCAATACACTTGCAATAAACAGGAAGAACAGTATAAATAAATAGTAAAATAAGTATTGGAATGCAGAATTCAGTTTGATCATTCACTAGTTATGCACATTTGCAAAGTTGTCAATTCTCAATACAGGTGAGCAGTGTGCACTGGCTAAGTATTCATATCACCCAAGCAAAAATAGAAAAAAAGGACTTTGTCTGAGGCTTCATCACAAAAGAACAGTCAGCTAGCTGCATCTTCAGTTCCCAGCCTGGCTAGCCTTCTGGCTTGTCTTTGAGAGGTAGCTCTTGAGCTGCTTCAACAAAGCTTTCAGCCTATGTCATTGCTGAAATGCGCCACTTTTTACTAATATGGTTTGCAGCAACAC
The DNA here is from genome assembly GCF_013339745.2 of Dermacentor silvarum. Taxonomy (NCBI): domain Eukaryota; kingdom Metazoa; phylum Arthropoda; class Arachnida; order Ixodida; family Ixodidae; genus Dermacentor; species Dermacentor silvarum. The sequence continues at coordinate 164,897,205 of NC_051158.1, read as the reverse complement.
TAAGTTCTCTCCAAACGCATATGGATATGAGACATCTAGTATGAAATAGATTGTCAAGCATAGGATTAGTGCATGCTCAGCGGGACATCCAGGCACAAAGTGAACTTTCTGTGGCTTGCATACCATTCTTCCGGCTCCAGGTTCCATGATAACGCATCGTCCTGGAAGAAGCTTGCTGGTATCATGTGGGTCCTAAAGGAAAGTTCAGTTAGTGACATCAATGTGCACCCTTATCATACAGCAGTTTTATAGCATTTCCATTTTGATATAAACATGCACACTGTATGGAGCCCTTTCTAAACGTTTCAGGTCATATATTTACTTCTCTAAATAATAAAATATTCTCGGTTACAAGTGACAAGTCCACACATGAATAAAACAAAAAATTCAGAACCCTTGTGCGAACAAATGCGGTCTACGGGGGTTAGATTTTATTTAATAGTTATTTAGGGCAACTTTAAAACATTTCTCGCAAGCCACATACCCCATAACACTTAATGCACTGCAAAGGGCTTTTTATGTTAAGGTGTTTTAAAATATTTTCAAACTATTCTCAATTTGAAACTCATCGCTATAAAGTCCTTTTCAGAGTGCACTCACTAGAGGTATATTTTTGTTAGAAACACTGTTTCAGGAATGGATTGTCACTTTACTTATCTCTCTTGCCGGGTACACACCACAGATATTAAAGCAAATTCAGCTTTTTTAGGGTGTAGATAGCCGTCAATGTCACCAAAACTGTCCATATGTTGAGTTTTTCCCGGATTCTGTGAAGCTTACTTTCCATAGCGTGCAGTGATGCCCCAAACCTAACTTCAGCCTCTAGGCTAAGCTAAAAATACACTATATACAGCACTCAAATGCTACATTCGCTAAGCTCATAGCCTTTTTATAAAAGTATACTCTAAAGAAACAGTCTCTTTGTATGTTTTTGAGTCAAGCTGGTTTGTTTTAGGCCCTTTGCAAATTTTTGTTGTGATTTTGTAATGGTGAGGCTATTATGCTTTGTAATGAAATGTCTCGATCAGGCACCCATTTTTCGCAATAGAATCTATATTTACTGAAAAAAAAACAGTTACTTTCAATTCATCTTTTTACGTTCTTGCTTACGGCAACATAGTCTGAACCATTCGGATTTAGTCGGTTACATGAAGCATTACATTACATTACATAATATTCTGCTCAAGGCATGGTGCACAATTATTGCTAGTTTACGTGCATGCCCTTTGTATATAACCAGGCCTACTTTCTTCATTTTTGAGGTGAAACAAAATGCCGCAACTTCTCGTGAACAATTCTTTATATTTAGCCCTCACTGCCCATTCTATACCGCTATTGAGCCCAGCGTGAATGAGACGAAAGCACGAAATATATATGAAAAATCTCGAAGTTTTGAAAGATGGACCAAGCACCGCATATTTCAATGTATTTTTCTTGATGTGAAGCTATCGAAAATTTCATAAGCAGAACATCTGATCTGATCCACCCCATTTCTCCGACCCATAAATACGCTGTATGGGGCTAGCTCGACATGCGTGTAGACGCAGGCGGCGGCAGCATTGCCTTCTTCCTAATGCGAGATCGCATACTGTGCCACTATCGTGGCACCCGATAAAGAGCGCATTGTCCACCTCAGACTCCATGGAGGAAAAAAAATTGGAAGTTCTAGTCCGCACCATCACAGTAAGTTCGTTATTAAGTTAACAGTATACTGGACCATAACATGTTCGCAAAAGACCGCTCAATGCTTTACATATACATATAATGCCCTTCTAGCTGGCATAGCGTCCCTCCTGTTACGAGTGCTCGGTCAAGTATAGTTCGAGATTGGTCGGCAGAATGTGCCACATAAAAGCGCTACATGGCACAGAAATTATGCTCATGTGAGATGCTTGCGTATTCATGCGGCCTGCTACTGCGCGCCCAAACTCTCCTCAACCCTCGGCGGTAGCAGAAAATTTCAAGCCACACAACAAAGAGAGAGCTGAAAGCCAGCGAGAAGAATGGCGGAAAGCATGCAAGAGATCCAGATTTGTTCTCCGCCTTGTAGCTTATTTAGGAGTATAAACACTCACCACTCACCTCTGTGAAGCGACCGTCGGATGAAACGTCCGAAGCGTCGAAGGCAAACTTGTTAACGATAGTCCCGAAACTTCCGGAACGCCCTACAAGCTTGATCAAAACTTTGAAAACCCACCCCTATAGCACATTTATCGGCACAGAAAATGGCTGGCTTGTAGCGTTCAGTGTCACAGTTTGTGTGGAACTAGTGAAGCGCTTTTCACCGTAACTCCGTAACCGCCATAACACTCTGCCATAACACACGACCAATGAAAGTTTGTCGGTTAGAACGCACACACAAATGCGCTGCAGGGAGACACGGCGGCGCTTTGCCAGCGCCAGTCAAGCCTTGGGCGTGTTTTGACCCGTTGCAGCACTGATATTGTTCCGTATTCGAAGAAAGGACTCATGGGAAGGACAAAGGAGAGGAGGTCCTCGGTTAAAGGCTACACAGACGCGCATAAATTATATAGCTGGAACATGAGATCCAGATACGGCGTTAATCACAGTCGTAAATGGAACAAATCCCAAAAGACGAAATTCGGTAACTGGAATAAATCACTGGTTTCGGATAAGTTTGACTCGCTCCACTTAATTAAGCAAAAAAAATGTCACAGTTTCGCCCTAAGGGCGAAGCAATGAATGCGATAGCAACACAGCAATGTCATACGAAGTAAGGTGAGCGGCTTTGGTAACAATATGAATTGTAGTAAACATGAGCTGATTAAGTAAGGAGGTGTGCTGCGGCGTAAGTAGACCGACATGACGAGAGATTCGATGACCACGAGAAGGCGCGTGTGAAACGGTGGTGTTGATGAGAAGCGCTTCCCGTGGGCAGCGCGTGCGAAGGGACACATCTGTAGCGCTGCACTGCCGATCCGGGCAGCATTGCATGTGTAACGTGCGTTGGAAAATGTGGCCCGACTATTACTAACTGAATGAACAAGCGTGGTGTGAGCGCGCACAAACAAACAGGAATAGATCACACTGAATGACTGCAGACCACGACCGTCAAAACTCTGGCAGCAAGCGGATACGCCGCAGCGGCGAAGGTACGTGCGGTCTATCGCTTCAACGGCAACTGAGCGGCGAGGCGCATAAAGGTCAGAGCCGTGTGGAGATAAGAGACGGTGCGAGCGAGCGACGAGCGCGGTTGTTGGCAGCGAAGTGCGCCCCCCCCCCCCCCCCCCCCCGCTCCCTCCGGCGCTGGCTTACCGCTTCCTTGCTTGCGCGTGGGAGAGATAAGAGACTGTGCGGACGAGCGACGAGCGCGGTTGTTGGCAGAGAAGTGCCCCCCCCCCCCCCCCTGCTCCCTCCGGCGCTGGCTGTCCGCTTCCTTGCTTGCGCGTGGGAGATTGAGTGCGTTCGCTTTCCGTGATAGCGCGCGTCCCCGCACGCTTCCGCTGGGGCATACGGCGCGCGGCGAAGATTTTATCTATACGGAACCTCACGGCGACGGCGACGGCGACGCCGACGGCAGAAATCCGGTTGAAGTGTCCATATAATTGCTATCGCAATAATAAGAGAAAAGACGGCTACTGTTTCGGATAAAACTCGCGATTGAACTCGGATCCACATAAAATTCCCGCCCGTTGCGGCTAAATTATCTGGAGCATTGTTCTACCTGGAACCTAATTGGAACAAGATTAAGAGTGTACGGCCGCCATTTCACAGTTGTGACCGACCATCATGCTCTTTGTTGGTTGTCGTCCCTGAAAAACTTGTCTGGACGCCTCGGCCGTTGGGTACTGCACTTGCAGGAATATGACTTCACTGTCACGTATAGGTCCGGCAAACAACATCAAGATGCCGACGTTTTGTCGCGCTGCCCACTGTCCCCAAACGCCCATTCTTCACCTTCGGTCTGCACGTCACCATCCAGCCACACGTCTCAGCACACGCCCAGTAGCCCGGGACAGTCGGTTGCCTCAGTTGACTTTCTTCCGTCTACTGACCTCGTCTCACTCCAACGTACTGACCCATACTGCCGTACGCTGATCGACCGACTTACTGGCTTGGCACGACACCCCCAACAGTTGCTTAATACGACAACTTTCATGTTTTAAGCTTCACCGTGGATCGTTATTTCGATCAATCTACCATCCTTCCGGTAACCGATGGGTACCAGTAATACCTCGCTCACTTCGACTCCAAGTATTAGAAGCATTTCACGACGACGCGACGGCTGGCCACTTGGGCTTTCTTAAGACCTACGACCGCATCAAAACACGTTGTTTCTGGCCGGGCCTTTCCATCCCTGTCGTCAAATACGTTACCTCCTGCGTGTCATGCCAACACAGAAAACGCTCGACATCCCTTCCAGCCGCTCCTCTGCAGCCTCTACCATGCCCGTCCACCCCCTTTGAAATTGTGGGCATAGACTTGTACGGACCCCTCCCACTCACGCCCGCTGGTCACCACTGGATCGTTACCGCAGTGGATCATCTAACGCGGTACGCTGAGACAGCTGCTCTTCGCTCGCCTCCGAAGTCGCCGAGTTTTTCGTGCACAGTATCGTTTTGCGCCACGGCGCACCTCGTGTCCGCCTGAGTGACCTTGGCAAGACGTTCCTATCTCATGTCCTTCGTGAAGTCCTCCAGGCCTCTGACACCACCCATAAGACCACATCAGCGTACCATCCGCAAACAAATGGTCCTACATAGCGTTTTCATCGAACTTTGTCCGACATGATGTCAATGTATGTTCAACCCGATCACATCAACTGGGACACCATCCTACCTTTCGTGACGTTTGCGTATAATACTGCCGTCCAACGTACAACTAATTACAGTTTCTTTCTCCTTGTGCACAGTCGTGCGTCGTCTTTCGTCTTGGACACTACACTCCTTTCAGCACCTGCTGCTCCATCCGCGTCTCTTCCTGAAGAATTTGCTGTTCGCATCGCCCGCTGCCGTGAAATTGCCCGCACCAACACCGCTACCATTCAGGACAAAAGGAAAATTCGCTATGATGCGATGCGTCGCGTTGCTTCGTTCTGCCCAGGCGACGAAGCTCTTTTGTGGACACCTGTTCGCGCACCGGGGCTCTGTGAAAAATTTCTCCACAGATATCTCGGCCCCTACACCGTTTTGCAAAGAACTTCGGCCGTTAACTACCGCGTCACTCCTGCCAGCTCAGCTACTGACCGCCGCCGCCGCACTACGGAAATCGTTCACGTATCTCCCCTGAAACCCTACATTCGCCGTACCTACCCTTTCTAGCTTGCGGTCTTGCTGACCGCTTTCCTGAAGGGGGGAGGTTGGTGTGAGCGCATTTTGGGCATATCGTCGTCGTCATCTGTACATACGACTCATCTTTGGTCTCGTGCGGTGCTTCGTCTCTGCCTCGCGCGGCTGCTCGGAAATAAAGGCATCGCATCTGTCGACGTCTCACTATATATATATATATATATATATATATATTGTGAGACAAGGTTTAGGCAGTCAGACTCTCATTTATTCTCCCTAGCAAGAGCCCCGCTACCAGGCCCCAAAACGGTGATGATGAGAATGTACAGATGAGAATATGAAGCGTATGAATAATGCTCACACTAATTTCCCCGCGCGCGCAAGCGGCCAGCCAGGCCGCGACTTAGCCAGGAGGGAGGCGCCGAACGAATCGTTTGAGACGCGAAACGTGAACGATCTCTGAACCACGATAACGATGGTCGGAAGAAACCTCGATGGGAGTAACGCGATAGTTCACTGGGGATGTTTGTTCATTAATAATGTAGGGGCCAAGAAAGCGCGATTCAAACTTCTCACACAAACCGGGTGTACGAGTGGGCGTCCAAAGGAGCACTTCATCTCCAGGACGAAAGGAGACGTCGCGACGAGAGATGTCGTAACGTTGCTTGCGGTCGAGTTGACTGACTTCTGTGTTGAAGCGAGCATGGTCACGACATTCGTCAAGTCGCGATACGAACTGTTCTGGTATACTGGCCGAGGTGTTAGTTGGGGCAGTTAAGAAAGCGGCGTCGATGGTGAATGTCGGCGAACGGCCGTAAACGAGGTAGAAGGGTGAGTACCCTGTAGTCCGCTGGATGGCAGTGTTGTGAGCAAACGTCACAAAAGGTAAAAGTTTGTCCCAGTTGTCGTGGCTTAGCCCGATATACATTGCTATCATATCTGTTAACGTGCGATGAAATCGCTCTGTTAAGCCATTTGTCTGGGGGTGGTACGCGGATGTCGTCTTATGAACTGTGCCACATGCTCTGAGTACTTCTTCGATCATTGTTGACATGAAAGTCTTGCCGCGATCACTCAACAGTACACGAGGTGCACCATGACGCAGCACAATGGCATCCAGAAAGAAGCCGGCAACGTCTGAGGCGGAACTAGAGCGTAGAGGTGCGGTCTCTGCGTACCGTGTGAGGTGGTCGACAGCTGTCACGATCCATCGATAACCTGCTGGCGTCATGGGTAGAGGTCCGACCAGGTCAATTCCAACGATGGCAAAAGGTGTCTCGGGGCATGGGATGGGCTGTAAAAGGCCAGCAGGAGGTGAAGTCGGTCGTTTCCGCCGTTGACACTGGACGCAAGAAGCGACGTACTTGGCCACAAAGGTAGACATGCCCGGCCAAAAGAAACGGCTCCTAACGCGGTGGTATGTTTTGTGGAAACCCAGGTGGCCAGCGGATGGGTCGTCGTGAAAGGCTTCAAGGATTTGCGTGCGCATCGAACGTGGAAGAACAGGTACCCAGCGGTGGCCGTCGGTGTTGTAAATGTAGCGGTGCAACACGTCGTTGTCGAGCTTAAATAGTCGCAGTTGTCGACGTAATCGGGCCTTTGGTGCAGAAATAGTACCGCAGAGGCGTTGGATGATGCTGCTGCAGTAGGGATCAGAACGTTGACACGAGGCGAACTGAGTTCCGCGATTAGAAGATGACATGTCAGTAACCGCTAGAGGTAATATCGTAAGTGGAGACTTAGTCGCATTATCAAGTGGTGAGCAATGGAGAGACGTGCTCGAAGATAATAGTGGCAGGGGGCAGCGAGACAAAGCGTCGGCATCTTGATGCTTTTTCCCAGACTTGTAGACAACGTCGAAATCGTACTCTTGTAATCAGACCACCCAGCGACCAAGGCGTCCAGACAAATTTTTCATTGACGACAACCAGCATAAGGCATGGTGGTCGGTTATGACTGTGAAGTGGCGTCCATAAAGATATGGTCGAAACTTTTGTATGGCCCAAACAACTGCGAGGCATTCCTGTTCTGTTATCGAGTAGTTATTTTCGGAAGCCGTTAATGCGCGACTGGCATAAGCAACGACTCTCTCTCGTGTAGTGGTATCACGCTGTAGAAGGGCAGCACCGATCCCATGGCCACTAGCGTCGGTGTGCAAACAAGTTGGTGCGTTCTCATCGAAGTGACACAGGACGGGGTCGGATGTCAAAGCTTGCTTGAGGGCTTGGAAAGAAAGCTCGCAGTCGTCTGTCCAAGTGAGAGCAGTGCCCGACGTCAGCAACTTGTGCAGCGGCGACGCCATAGCAGCAAAATGACTGATGAAGCGGCGGAAGTAGGATGCCAGGCCCAAGAAGATTCTTAATTGTTTTTGATTTTCGGGGCGAGGGAAGCGAAGCACGGCAGCAACCTTGCCGGGATCTGGTCGAACGCCATCTTTACTGATAAGGTGCCCCAACACTTTGATGTTCTTTCGGGCAAAATGGCATTTTTTTGTGTTGAGTTGGAGTCCAGCGTTGGAAATGCATGTGAAAACTTCGTCCAAACGCTCAAGATGCTGACGAAAAGTTGTAGAAAAAAATGTCACAGTTTCGCCCTAAGGGCGAAGCAATGAATGCGATAGCAACACAGCAATGTCATACGAAGTAAGGTGAGCGGCTTTGGTAGCAATATGAATTGTAGTAGACATGAGCTGATTAAGTAAGCAGGTGTGCTGCGGCGTAAGTAGACCGACATGAAGAGAGACTCGATGACCACGAGAAGGCGCGTGTGAAACGGTGGTGTTGATGAGAAGCGCTTCCCGTGGGCAGCGCGTGCGAAGGGACACACCTGTAGCGCTGCACTGCCGATCCGGGCAGCATTGCATGTGTAGCGTGCGTTGGAAAATGTGGCCCGACTACTACTAACTGAATGAACAAGCGTGGTGTGAGCGCGCACAAACAAACATGAATAGATCACACTGAATGACTGCAGACAACGACTGTCAAAACGCTGGCAGCAAGCGCATATATACGCCGCAGCAGCGGGCGAAGGTACGTGCGGTCTATCGCTTCAACAGAAACTGAGAGGCGAACGCATAGTGCATAAAGGTCAGAGCCGTGTGGAGATAAGAGACGGTGCGGCGAGCGACGAGCGCGGTTGTTGGCAGAGGAAAAGTGCCCCCCCCCCTCCCCCCCCCGCTCCCTCCGGCGCTGGCTTCCCGCTTCCTTGCTTGCGCGTGGGAGATTGAGTGCGTTCGCTCTCCGTGATAACGCGCGTCCCCGCACGCTTCCGCTCGGGCATACGGCACGCGGCGAAGATTTCATCTATAGGGAACCTCACGGTGACGGCGACGGCGACGGCGACGCCGACGGCAGAAATCCGGTTGAAGTGTCCTTATAATTGCTATCGCAATAAAATAACTATGTCATCTAAATAACACAGACAGGTCTTCCACTTAAGGCCGCGTAAAACTGTATCGATCATGCGTTCAAATGTTGCAGGCGCATTACATAAACCGAAGGGCATGACGTTGAATTCGTAAAGCCCATCAGGCGTTGCAAAGGCTGTCTTGCTCTTGTCCGCTTCGTCCATGGGTATTTGCCAGTAACCAGATCGGAGGTCTAGACTTGAGAAATATTCAGCGCCCTGGAGGGAGTCAATGGCATCGTCGATTCTTGGCATCGGATATACGTCTTTGCGCGTGATCTTATTAAGTGCTCGATAATCGACGCAAAATCGTACAGAGCCGTCTTTCTTGCGGACCAACACAATAGGAGACGACCAAGAACTGGACGATGGCCGAATGATGTCTTGTTTAAGCATGTCGTCAACGTTGTCCGCAATGATTTTCCGCTCTACGGAAGACACGCGATACGGGCGGCGGCGTACAATAGTACTGCCTTCGGTTTCAATGCGATGCACTGCGACAGAAGTGCGCCCCAGAAGTTTGGAGTTAACGTCAAATAAGGCGCTGTGTTTTTGCAGTAGGGCCAAAAGGTCTTCTTTCTGGGCAGCAGTCAAATCGGGATTTATCGCGTCCTTTAGAGCAGTGGCAGCAGCATGATCGTCAGTAGTGGTAGACAAAGGTGGTAATTCGGTGTGAAGAGGTACTAGCGAAAGAGGTTCGGTGTCAGTAAAGCAAGTCACAGTGGTGCCCTGGGAGAGCACAACTGGTGAAGAAGTAGGGTTATGAACAGCGACGAACGTTCTACCGTCCTGAAAACGCACCAGGCTAGGAGTAATGCTAAGCCCACCAGAGATGCAGTGACTGCTGGGTGCAAGAAACACATCACCATTAACAATAGTGTCGGAAGTCAGCGTTAAGATATGCTCATTGCCCGCGGGAATTAAACAATCGGTAGACGTGACGAAACGTAGTGTGTGAGCATCGACAGCGGACGAAGATTCAGTGTCCGTCATATGAATAGTGCGCTGGCGACAAGAGATGAAAGCTGACGCTGAGGACAGGAAGTCCCATCCCAAAATCATGGCGTAGGTACACGAAGATAGCACGGCAAACTGAATGTGGTGAAGGATACCATCAATGAAAACACGTGCAGTGCAAACACCGGAGGGCTGAACAAGAACTGCATTAGCACAACGAAGGGGAGGGCCATTACATGGTGTCTTCACTTTTCGCAATCGAGAACACAAGTCAGTACTAATAACCGAAAGCGATGCACCCGTGTCAAACAAGGCTTCAGTCCGTATACCTTCAACAAACACTACAAGTACATTTGACGGGCGCGTCGGAGGAGTTTCACGTTGTCCAATGGATGCAGCTTTCCCTCCTGAAGCTGCACAATTTAGTTTTCCGGGCGGTGATCGGAGGACGAAGTAGCCGGTCGAAGAGGGGAAGAGGAGCGCCGCATCGGTGACGGAGAGCGACGGCGCGGGAAACGCAATGAACCGGCAGCGTTGAATTCCTGCGGAGATGGGGAACGTCGCGGATAATAATCGTAGTAAGAACGCCGCCGTTGTGGGATCGGGCCAGAAAACTCATCCCTCTCAAACCCGTCATAGCCACGCCGTTCATCTTGCTGACGGCGTCGGCAAAACCTTGAAATGTGGCCACGGATGCCGCAATAGTAGCAAACAGGTCGAGGTGGGCTCCATGCGTTGTAAGATTCATGAGGTGGTGGTCGCGCAGTGATGGGATTCAGGGACCCGTGCATTACAGGCGGCTGCTGTGGTGGCTGTTGCAAGGGTGGCACCAGGGAGGCAACCTGAGAATAAGTTGGCGTAGGTGCCTGCTGTGGTGGCTGCCGGGAGGGTGGCACTATAGAGGCAACCTGAGCGTAAGTGGGCGTAGGGATGGGTTGCGTAATCGGGACTTGTGGACAGGTCATGGCAGCTATTTCTTCCCTCACGATATGGCGGAGGCCGGCACCAGGAGGGGACAGATGGACCTCAGGAGGGGTAGACGATGCGTGGGCGTGCAGCTCCTCACGGATGATGGAGCGAATGAGGGCACGTAGTTCGCTGTCGTTGGACGCCTTGAAATCAGAAGTGTCAGGGTGTAAGCGAAGCATATTAAGCTCATCTAGGCGCTGACAATATATATATATATATATATATATATATATATATATATATGAGTGGGCATGGGAACAGTGGTCCTTTTATCGCTCTAAGACACTTCTTCACCATGCAGGCCCTGCTTGCGATTGCCCTGCCGTGTTTATCGCCGTCCACAGTTGGCTTGGCGCATGTCAGTGCATCGCTGCCAACAACGAGCTTCGTCAGTGCACTCGATCAACACACGCCGAGAAATGACGCCTCCTGGCTACTCTTCGAAAACCGATCAGCCCCATCGTCGCCAACAGCAACTGCCGCCAACAGTTTTAACCACGAACGCCTGGACATTGGATTCAGTTGGCACGGGAACAGCGGTCCTTTTACCGCTCTAAGACACTACTTCTTCACCATGCAGGCCCTGCTTGCGATTGCCCAGCCGTGGTTATCGCCGTCCACAGCTGGCTTGGCGCATGTCAGTGCATAGCTGCCAACAACGAGCTTCGTCAGTGCACTCGATCAACACACGCCGAGAAATGACGCCCCCTGGGTACTCTTCGAAAACCGACCAGCCCATCGTCACCAACAGCAACTGCCGCCAACAGTTTTAACCACAAACGCCTGGACATTGGATTCAGTGGGCATGAGAACAGTGGTCCTTTTATCGCTCTAAGACACTTCTTCACCATGCAGGCCCTGCTTATGATTGCCCTGTCGTGGTTATCGCCGTCCACAGCTGGCTTGGCGCGTGTCAGTGCGTAGCTGCCAACAACGAGCTTCGTCAGTGCACTCGATCAACACACGCCGAGAAATGACGCCCCCTGGCTACTCTTCGAAAACCGACCAGCCCCATCCTCACCAGCTGCAATTGCCACCAACAGTTTTAACCACGAAAGCCTGGATATTGGATTCAGTGGGCATGGGAACAGTGGTCCTTGTACCGCTCCTAAGACACTCCTTCTTCACCATGCAGGCCCTGCTTGCGATTGCCCTGCCGTGGTTATCGCCGTCCACAGCTGGCTTGGCGCATGTCAGTGCATAGCTGCCAACAACGAGCTTCATCAGTGCGCTCGATCAACACACGCCGAGAAATGACGCCCCCTGGTTACTCTTCGAAAACCGACCAGCCCCATCGTCAACAACAGCAACTGCCGCCAACAGTTTTAACCACCAACGTCTGGACATTGGATTCAGTGGGCACGGGAACAGTGGTTCTTTTATCGCTGTAAGACACTTCTTCACCATGCAGGCCCTGCTTGCGGTTGCCCTGCCGTGGTTATCGCCACCCACAGCTGGCTTGGCGCATGGCAGTGCATAGCTGCCAACAACGAGCTTTGTCAGTGCACTCGATCAGCACACGCAGAGAAATGACGCCCCCTGGGCACTCTTCGAAAACCGACCAGCCCATCGTCACCAACAGCAACTGGCGCCAACAGTTTTAACCACGAACGCCTGGACATCGGATTCAGTGGGCATGGGAACAGTGGTCCTTGTACCACTCTAAGACACTACATCTTCACAATGCAGGTGTGTACACAACCTTCACTATATGCTAAAAAATCTAACCGCCGCTGTCTACTGCTGTTCCCGTGCCCACGGGTGCTGTGCGATACTATGAGCGAATGTTTTTCAGTGGCATATCTATTGCTGTGTTCCGGTGACATTGAAACTAACCCTGGACCTACCACCCGTACCACAGTGCCACAAGAATTTGATGACTTACCCGAAAATCCTGCCGAGCAAATGAATTCACCATACAACATGTTGAAAGACGTACACTCTCGCTCCTTACAGATCTCTAAAAGTCAGTCTGGTCTTGCCGCTGATGTTAAAGCAATTATAACCAGGCAAAAATGCATTCACACGGAAATTACTGGTATGCGGAAGAGGTTTGACGAATTAGAAGAAGGATCTAAAAAGCTAGATCACCATGATAGAAGAACTAACAAATATTCAAAAATCTGTGCAAGAACTAACCAATGAGAATAATCAGGTGCAATCCAGACTAACCGATCTAGAGGACAGATCGCGACAGGACAACTTAATATTCCATGGAGTTCCAGATTCGAAAGCAACCTGGCAGGAAACAAGTAAAATTAACAAATTTCATTGCTACCGTTTTTGACAGATTTCCCAGTGAATCATTTCAAAGGGCGCTCCGTTTAGGTAACTTTTCACCAACTAAGTGTCGCCCCATTGTTGCTATAAGTTTACTGAATTCAATATAAAAGAAAAAAGTACTGTCACTACGTAATCAACTAAAGGATAAGAACATCACAGTCAGCGAAGACTTTTCAATCGCAACACGACAGGCTCGTAAAAAACTCATTGACTTTGGGAAAGCTCAGCCCGGTTCACCACTATTTAAGTTACGTTACAATAACTTGCTCATTAATAACAAATGCTACATGTATTTTCCAGACTGTGATCAATTGTAGATGTTAGTAAGCGCACCTATCATGCCAGTCATGCCCATACTTCTTCGGCTAGCACGTCTACATAGGGACGCTTGAGGGAAGTTGGCCGCTAATCACCTCCTCAGGTATCAGTTCTTTTTTCTCGCGTTAGAAGTGTACTAAACGAGTATAATTCTTTATTATCAGCTATTGACACGTGTAGCGAAAATATAGTTGCCTTAACGGCAACATGGCTCCACGCGCATGTCCGCGATCATGAAATCTTTGACGACGCGAACCGCTTTCACATATACCGTTGAGATCGGACAATGCGTAGGGGAGGCGGCGTCCTTCTTGCCGTCTCAAAGGACGTTCCTTCTTCATGCATTCATATTAACACTGAACATGAATTAGTCTGGGCCATAGTAACCATTGGCTACCACAAGATTATATTAGGCTTATGCTATCGCGCTCCCTCCTCACCTTCAACATATATCGATGAACCGCATGATGAAATATGAATATAGTTTGTACACGATTACCTTCATATCCTTTGTTTCTACTAGGAGATTTCAACTTTCCGAGTATAATATGGAACGCAAATCCTCCCTATTCATTGCTGTCTTTGCCACAACCTCGTGAATTTCTTAACATATGTTCAGTTTTAGATGCGAAGCAGCTTATGGTTGGGGCTATGTCACTCCCTCCCTCCATCCCTCCGCCGTGTGGCGTCCACACCCGCAGTGCGCATGCACATCCTCCTCCTCCTCTCCTTGTCTCTTCTCCTCTCCTCTCGGCATTCCTCCTCTCCTCTCCGATGCTCCTCTCCGGATTGCGCAACGAATGGCAACACCTACGGCTCCGCGCGCGATAATGCGAAGCAGCTTAGGTCAGAGGCGCGACGGTAGGTGCTGCATACTCCGCTTGGGGGCGCCACAACGCGCAGAACTGTTGTCGACGCCGTCGGCGTTTTATCCGCGTTCGCACCGAACGCGCGTGGCGTTGGTGACTGTTGCCGGTGTCTCGGCGGCTCGGAGGTTTTCGACGAGATCAGCCATTACTCGTCGAGCAGCGTCGCAAATCTTACCTACGCAACGCTGCGATGAGTGTTACGGACAGCGGCAGCGTCAACGCCAGTGTCGTGGTAACCCGTGGTAGACCCCATGGCTGCTTCGCATACTACTCAGGGTTCCCCTACGGGAAGATGGTGTAATTTTTTTTCTCTAACGCAACTAGTAACGTTGCCGACCAGGACATCAAATAGCAGTACCAGCACTCTTGATCTACTACTAACGACTCGACCAGATTTCGCTACCGCTATCAACTATGCACCAGGCATCAGTGATCATTGATTACTTTCGTTTTCATTGAATGCACCCTGTCCTAAGGCAAACAAAGGAAAACGATATGGGACTACAAGAAAGCCAACTTTGGCATGATTAACAGTGAACTAACACATTTTTTAGACATCTTTTTAAGCAACTTTGACACCCGTTCAGTGCAGTCGAACTGGGATATGTTTGTAAATGAAGTCGTACGTCTAACAAATAAATATATCCCTAATCGCTTTATCACTTCAAACGCACATGCGCCATGGCACAATACTTATATCAAACGTCTATCTAACCGGAAGAAACGTTTCTATCGTGCCGCCAGATGTTTGCCTACTAACCATCCCCGCTGGGCTGCTTACAAATCTGCATCGACTATCTACATAGGTGCGCTCAAATCCGCTAAGGATAACTTTATTACTAACGTTTTGCCGTCTATGTTACAAACTAACGCAAAAAAAATTTGGCGAGTCATTAACCCACCATCTGACAACCATATTTCCTTGATTGACTCATCCGGTAACCAGATTAATGAAAACCATTGCACCACTGTTCTGAACGAATTTTTCTTTAAAAATTTTTCTGTGGATAGCCATAATTAATTACCTACTGTGAGCTCACACAATTATTTATCTATGTCACCACTGATTGTTGAAGCACTTGGCGTCGTACGACTGATTGAAGCACTTAAGAATGATTCTACTCCTGGCTATGATGGTATTAACACAAAATTTTTGAAAAATAGTAGTGCTTACAGTTCCATTATACTAACAAAAATTTTCCAACAGTCACTGGATATGTCTACCCTTCCTAGACAATGGAAAATTGGGAAGGTCGTTCCACTGCATAAATCTGGCAGTAAAAACTGCTCAACTAATTACCGCCCTATTTCATTAAATAGTATTTGTTGTAAACTGCTCTAGCACATAATGTTTACTAACCTAGTCAATTTTTTAGAATCTAATTCATTTTTCACGTCAGCACAGCATGACTTCCGGAAAACTTTTTCATGTGAAACACAGTTAATATCCTTTACGAATCACTTACATCAGATTCTTGATCAATCATCGCTTGCCGACTACATTTTCCTCGACTTTTCAAAAGCATTTGATAAGGTTTGCCATAGACTGTTACTTTACAAACTGCACCAACTAAATCTTGACAATAACGTCTTAAATTAGATTGCATGTTTCCTCACCAAGAGATCACAATTTGTTGCTGCAAACGGTGATACTTCTTCTTTTTGCGAAGTTCATTTCGGCGTTCCGCAACGTTCTGTCTTAGGCCCCCTGTTATTTCTCATTTATATTAATGACCTTTCATCAGTTATATCATCTAACATTCATCTCTTTGCTGATGACTGTTATATTTTTTGGGAAATTACTAACGATGACGACACTAAGGTGTTGCAATGTGACCTTCACACTATATCTAACTGGTTCGCAAAATGGTTAATGGACCTAAATATTAAATATGCGTGTGTCTACAACTTCCACCAGCTCTCCTCTTTATTTTATTAATAACATTCCTTTCTATTCTGTTAACTATTACAAGTACCTAGGAGTTCACATCACGGCTAATCTAACTTGGTAGCTACATATTGTGCACATTATTAACAATGCTAACCGCATGCTTGGCTATTTACGTCGTAACTTTTCTACTGCTCCAGGTGGCTTAAAGTTGCAGCTTTATAAGCCACTAATACGCCCTAAACTGGAATATGCTACAGCCGTGTGGGACCCAAGCTATGACAATCTAGTAATTTCCATTGAACTTGTCCAGAATAACTCCGCTCGTTTTATATTATCTAAGTATGACAGAACTGCAAGCATCTACGCCATGAAAACTTCCTTAGCACTTCCTTCTTTAGCATCTCGCAGAAAAGTTTCTCGTTTAACACTGTTTCACAAATTGTATCACCATTCTTTCCTACATGACCAACTGCTCTTTCGCCCACAGTACATATCCCGCCGCATCGATCATCATCACAAAGTAGGTATTCTATCATGCAACACAAAGACCTTCTTGAATTCATTTTTGCCTCGTACGTCAAAAAATCACATGTTCCATGATGCATTAGCTAACATTGTATAACTGCAACCTTTATTTGTACGAACTGTACTGATTGCTTTTTTTGTTCACTTATTTCTGTGTGCATTGTATAATTACGAGCTTCATTTGTATGAATTAACTGTACTGACCGTTTTTTTTTGTTCAACTATTTTTTTTTATAACAACCCACTCCTCTCTGTAATGCCAATTGGCCCTGAGGGTAAAATAAATGAAATGAAATGAAATATAAAGAAGTGTGCGGTGGCACTGGCGAATACTCCCAGGGTTATTTCTAGTTGTAAAACATAAGTACCCCGGAAAGTGGATGGGAAAACGGTGCCGCGGGAGCTCAATGGTAGGAGCATCGCACGCGTAATGCGAAGACGTGGGCTTGTTCCCCACCTGCAGCCAGATGTTTTGTCATCCATTTTCATTTCCATTAATTTATCATTTCTGTATTTGAATTAGTAAGTAAAAGTTATTTCCCCTATGTTGTCCTTAGTGTAATTGTTTGTTGGTTTCTTATGATATGATTAACAAAAATCGGGCCCCTCGGTTCCCGTTCTTCCCGTTCATATAATACATGTACATATAAAGGCCGAATAACTACCGTCATCTCATGTGCTTGGGAATGTATGCTTCTGTGAATGCAACAAGCTACCTTTGTGTTTGTAAAGGCCTCAGTCAAGCCTTTTGTGGCTTTTAGACTACGTCCCGACATCAGTGTTCGTGTATGTCTGAAGTTGGAAATAAAGGTGACTATGGCTGATCTCTACTATCGCGTACTTTGAGATTTTCTGGGGTGTGTCCAGTTGCGACTAAGGTTACTGCATATTGCCACCTGGTGTTTTGAGCCAGCGAACGATCATCATTGCGTGCCCAGCAGGAACGGCAAAGAAGACGACGAAGTCGAGGATGCCGCGCCAGCTGAAGAACCATCCTTTCATGTCTGGAATTCTTCGTGTCTGGCTGCTGGTACTGTTTATTGCTGTTGCCTTAGCGCATGACAAACTAGTGGAGGTGCGGGGTAATCTAATCTATGCACCAAACCCCTCCGAGCAGCAGGAGCTACTGCCCTGTACCGGTGATTACGCCCGTACACCGCGCCAGCAGAAGGATCCGTGGACAAGCCCCCGAGTTTGGACTCCTCCCAGAGACAATGGCAGCTCCAACCACCCCAACCGGTATGGAAGGCACTACGCCGATTCATTGTACGCTTCTCAATCCGCGAGCCCCGAATCCCTTCCACGGTGCCATGCATGCGGATGTTGAAGATTGGCTGGTACACTATGAACGTGTTGCCTCGTTCAACAAGTGGGACGGCGCAGACAAACTGCAAAACGCAGATTTCAGCCTTAACGATGGCGCACGTGTTTGGTATGAGAACCGTGCAGATGCCCTAACTTCCTGAGAAGAATTCAAACGCCGTCTTTTTGAGACGTATGCGAGCCCTGATCGCCGAGAACGAGCTGAGCGTGATCTCCAGTCCCGTATACAAATGCCGAACGAAGGTGTCTCAATGTATGTCGAGGACATGACGAGTCTCTTTCCACGAGCCGACCCCAGCTTGTCGGAAGAAAAGAAGGTGCGGTATCTGATGCGCGGAATGAAAGAGCAGCTGTTCAGCGGGCTCCTGCGCAGTCCTCCGAAGACTGTGTCAGAATTTCTTTCCGAGGCCGTCACCATGGAACAGACTCTTTGGGAGCGGGCACCATCATACGAACGCCAAGTGTACGCTGCCTCACCTATGGAAATCTTCCGAGCTCTCGCGGGCCACGTCGATTTCTTTCGAGAGCTCATCCGTTCCGTAATCCGCGAAGAATTTCAAAAACTGTCGGTACCCTTACAGCCGACGCTCAGCGTTGTCCGTGACGAAGTGCATCATGCGCTAAGAGAACCACTCTTCAACACAGAAGTTCAACCACTAAGAACTGACAGCCCCCGTATGTCGTATTCGCAAGCTTTGGGGCAACCTTCCCCGCCTTCCTACCCGCTTCGCATCGCGTCGCCGGCCATACTACAGCCCGACGAAGCGGCCGTGTATTACCACGACCACCGACAGGCCCCAAGGAAATAAGACGTGCGGCGGGCACCTGATTGCCGTCCCCTTTGCTTTCGCTGCGGCGAAGCTGGGCATGTCTACCGATAGTGCTCATATCGAGAGCTCGGACTACGCGGATTCTCAGCAAACTCGCCGCGACCTAGGTTCGGCCAGCGTCCTCCTGCAATTGAGGAATGCTTTGCCCAGCAGCGCGGATCCTCATCAGCTCGACACCAGTCACGATCCCCTTCTCCGCGGCGATTTTCTTCGACTCGCCGTAAGTATTCCAGCATGGTGCAGGGTCGGTCGCCCAGCCCGCGCAGGGAAAACTAACCACAGCGGCCTTCGGTGGCGAGGCCGCTCAGTTTTCGACGTGCTCAAGGACCCCTTCTGATGCGTACGCGGACCGACGATGTATCCACGATGACAGTACCTGCTGATTACGGAAGAATAATTTGCTTGGACATTACTGTATTGCTCGACGGTCGTGATTTGACTGCTTTAGTGGACACTGGAGCGGATTATTCAATAATCAGCGAAAAACTGGCCATCCTTCTGAAGAATGTGAGGACGCCTTGGAATCAAACGCCAGTTCGTACAGCTGGCGGGCACATCGTCACACCACTCGGCATGTGCACGGCACGAATACAGATTCGCGGCTGTACGTTTGTTGCCAGCTTGAGCATTCTCCCTCAGTGTTCTTGAGACCTAATCATCGGCATGGAATTTCTCAGGGGGCACGGAGCTATCATCGACATGAGACAACGCCTCGTCACTTTCTCGACAAAGAGCGCCGCTGCAACCACCAAAACCATCCACCCTCGAGCACCTTCGTGTCATCGACGACGCTGTCACGTTACCACCGCGTGCAAGTGTCGTGGTTCAAGTCGCATGTGACACTCTTACACGGTGAAGCGGTCGCAGAAAGCAATCGCTCTCTCCTGCTTTTTCAAGGTGTTTGCGTAGCAAGAAGCCTTATTGATCTCCATGATGGCCACTGTGAGGTTCTTGTCACGAACTTCAGATACGAACACCGGCACATATCCCCCGGTACTGTCATCGCGTACACCGAACCGATCGCCGATGTCCCTGAATGTTTTGTTTCGGAGGCAATCGGCACTGCTGAAGCACCTCTACGCAACGTCGACATTAGCGCAACGCTTCCTGAAGACAACAAACCACCCCTGCGTGAGCTGTTGCTCGAGTTCCACTCTCGCTTAGCATGGTCGTCGAAGATACGTCAAACGTCGATTACGAAACACCGTATCATCACCTATGATGACGCGCACCTCATAAGGTAGCAGCCTTATCGTGTTTCCCCGACCGAACGACATGCCATTCAAACGCAGGTGAAGGAAATGCTTCAAGACGGCGTAATACAGCCTTCATGCAGTCCCTGGTCATCGTCAGTCGTGCTTGTTAAAAAGAAAGATGGCACGCTTCGGTTTTGTGTCGACTACCGGAAGCTAAACAACGTCACAAAGAAAGACGTGTACCCGTTGCCTCGTGTCGACGATTCTCTGGACAGGCTGAGGTGCGCGAAGTATTTCTCCTCTATCGATCTGAAAAGTGGCTACTGGCAAATTGAAGTACATGAGCGTGACCACGAGAAAACTGCCTTTGTGACTACGGACGGCCTTCAGGAATTTAGAGTACTCCCTTTCGGCCTCTGTTCCGCTCTAGCCACATTCCAGCGAATGATGGATACCGTTCTCGCTGACCTCAAATGGAAAAGCTGCCTCGTCTATCTCGATGATGTCGTTGTCTTTTCGGAAACTTTTGACGAGCAATTTCGACGCCTTCGGAGTGTACTAGAAGCCATTCGATCGGCTGACCTTACCCTCAAGCCGGAGAAATGTCATTTTCGTTACGAGGAACTGAAGTTTCTCGGCCACGTCGTGAGCGCGGCAGGTGTTCGGCCCGATCCCGAGAAGACTGCTGCCGTAGCTGCTGTTCCAGCTCCAACCGACAAGAAAAGTGTCAGACGATTTTTGGGCTTGTGCGCATAATATCGACGCTTCATTGTAAATTTTTCGAAGATTGCAGAGCCGCTATTTCGCCTTACGCGTGGCGACGCGCCATTTCTCTGGACTGATGAACAAGAGACCGCCTTTGCCGAGCTACAACATCGATTGTCTTCTCCTCCCGTGCTCGGTCATTTCGATGAGGACGCTGACACAGAAGTACGCACTGGCGCCAGCAATATTGGTCTCGGAGCTATCCTGGTGCAAAGGCAAGACGGGACTGAACGAGTTATAGCCTACGCGAGCCACACTAGATCTGTCACGCGCTGCGTCCAATTATTCCACCACAGAGAAGGAGTGCATCGCCGTCATTTTGCGACGGTTGCTGTAGCGTGTTTGAACTTTTCGACATGCTAAGCCTTTTCGCGAGTGTTTTGAAGTACACTCGTCGGTACGAGAGCCACGTGGTCTGCATCCTGGGAGAGCGAGGCCTAGCGCCCGCGGAGCATTGGCAAGCCTGAAGCGAGTGAGTACGGAAGCCTCGTGGGTGGTCCGAATTTCTTATGTAAATAGCTTCTTCTATATCTTTGACTTCGGAAGTCGAGGCTCAGGGAGCCGGGTGGCCGCGGGCCACGGGTGCCGCTACGGGCTGACTGGTATTGCGGCCTGGCACCGGGCGCTCCGACACCGTCTGGGACGGTGGGCGCCGTCAACTCGGATGCTGTGTGCACCGAGCGGAGTAGGACCACCTCACAGAGCTAACGTCTCCTCGCGGCTGCCTGTTCTTGTGCCCATTTGGGCGTTGTTGTTTTTTTTTTGGATGCCGATTGTTGTCAAAGTAGCGACGCATTAGGCCTAAGGCTTGACAAAGCCGCCTGTCGCACGTTGAGGGACACAACCTGGTGGACCGTGGTGTTGAGGTGTCGCACATTGCTTCCCTCATTAGTTCGCCTAGCACGAATTGAAATTCTCGTTCGACTCAAGAAAGTAAGCTTTGTTCACGTGAACTTAGCATCTGCTATGCCGCCCGAAATTTTGCTAGCCGAATTGAACATCGTACCACGTGGGCGATGCGTATGCCGAATTCCTCTCCCTTGCACTACTTTAGTGTTTGTCGAGTGCGCAGCGTGAGCGGAGTCGCCCCTGGTTTGCTGTCACCTGCACATCGTCAGCGCTGCTGCCCCGGACTACAATCGAGCTACCCCAGGCTTTGGAGATGCCTGTGGTCAATGTCGGCGCAGCGACTTCGGCGGCCGCCAATGTCCGGCTCGCAACCCTCGGCGGCTGGGAAAAGAGCCGGCAGCCACCAACGGCTACTGCGGCTCTAGTCAGCAGGGCGCGAGCGACGCTTGCTCGTTCCGACTTCTGCGTCGCCGTTTCCGGAGTCCTGGGCTGGAGTCGTGCCATCGAATCTGCAGACGTGGTGCTGTGACCAACAGATGCCAGCGGTGAACCCCAGAGTCAATGTCGGCTCGCTCGTTGTGGATAATGCGTGGACATTTACTCGGCGGCGCCACTGTCGCATGTACTAACTTTTGTTCGCGACGCGCGCGTTGATAGGCCTTGTGACATGTTTCGCCGGCGTATGTGTAGTGATTTAAGGTTGGGGGGATGTGGGAACGCGCGACTCTCACGCGTCCCCTGATGTTGTTTTCCCCGCATGTCTCCTGTAGTCCGGCTTCTCTGCGTGGCTACCGGCGGTGGTTGCGGCGCGTTGCTAACGCCACCGAAACGCCGGGGTCACTTGGGAGAAAAAGGTCGGAGGCGCGCTCTCTTTGGCTGGGGATCGGCGACCAACACGGACGAACGCTTCGCGCGTGCGCCGGCCCGCTTCGCGCGACCGTCGCGCGAGGCTTAGAGCGGGACACCGGTATGGACGAGCACGGATCGTTCGAGCGCGCCACCGTTCGCGTGACCGTACACGTGAACGACTAGGCGATGGTGTCATAGCATGGGGCGAACGTATTCGCTCGCTATCGGGTCGCGGTGAGTCGGACTTCCTTGATTTGTCACGCGCCCGTGTGAATGTTCTATTGGTTGTAATTCGGCTAGTATGTATTAGTGTATGAAAGGTGCAATAAATGCCCTTTTGATTGTTTGCACTCATTTGGGCTACTACAAAGTTTAGGCCGTATCTCTACGGGCGGCCATTTAAAGTTATGACCGATCATCACGCTTTGTGCTGGTTGGCCAACCTCCGAGACCCTTCTGGACGATTGGCACGTTGGAGTCTGCGACTCCAGGAATTTAACGTCACCATCGTATACAAGTCCGGCAGAAAGCATGAAGATGCTGACACGCTATCACGAGCACCTGTTGAATCTCAGAATCCTGACGAGGAAGATGACAGCGCCTTCCTGGGAGCCCCCAGTGGGCCGGATCTGCTCGTTAAACAGCGATCGGACGCTGAGTTAACGCCCATCATCGATCACTTAGAAGGCGACATCACGTCCATTCATCACCCTATTTCGCGACGGTTGTCATTTTGCCTACGAGAGGGCATCTTATACAAAAGAAACACAGGTGCCGGCGACAAACCACATCTTCTAGTAGTGCTTCAAGCCCTTCGCGCCAACATCCTATTAGCCTGCCACGACGAGCCGACATCTGGTCACTTGGGCTACTCGAGGACTCTGGACAGGGTACGACAACTGTACTACTGACCTAGACTGACTGCTTGCGTCAAATGCTACGTGAAAGGATGTCGTGAATGTCAGCGCCGCAAGTCACCACCCTTCAAGCCTGCAGGCCTTCTACAACCCATCGACCCTCCGCGTACGCCGTTTGATCAAGTTGGAATGGACCTTCTTGGACCATTTCCCTTGTCTTCCTCCGGCAATAAGTAGATCATTGTTGCAACCGATTACTTCACGCGTTACGCTGAGACGAAGGCACTACCACGCGGGACAGCATCTGAGGGTGCCCAGTTTTTTATGCATCACATTGTGCTTCGGCATGGCACACCATCATTCATCATCACTGACCGAGGGACGGCGTTTACGGCGAAGCTTCTGGACGACATCTTCAAGTTGAGTTACACGAGTCATCGAAAGACCACTGTATACCACCCTCAGACTAACGGCTTGGCAGAAAGACGAAACAAAACACTGGCAGACATGATCTCTATGTACGTGGAGGTGCAGCACAAAACGTGGGACGAAATCCTGCCGTATGTAACGTTTGCGTACAACACTTCTACGCAGGAAACTCCACGATTCACGCCGTTTCGCCTCGTTCATGGTCGAGATGTTCAAACTATGCTACACGCCATGATTCCGCATGACGACATCGATCAGCTCGACCAGTGAGCTCCTGACGTCGAGGAGTACATTGAGCGCGCCGAGGAAGCACTTCAACTGGCCCGTATGCACATAAAACAGCAGCAGTGTACAGATGCAATAAGGTACAATCTCCACCATCGAGAAGTTACCTATGAGCCCGGTGACCAAGTTTGGGTTTGGACCACCATTAGATGGCGAGGTCTCAGCGAGAAAACTCCTGAGCAAGTACTGCGGACCGTACACAGTATTAAGGCGTGTCAGCGAAGTGAAATATGAGGTGATTCCAGACGGAGACCAGCCATCGCCCAAGCTCCGATTACCACGCGCAGAGATTTTACATGTCGTCCGCCTCAAGCCATATTTTACACGGTGATGTTCGTATAGTGTAGTAGTGAACAAACATTTTAAAGCGAAGCTTTGTACCTCTACCAGCCAAGGGTTCTGTCGTGTCCGTCGTTGTCATCAAAAAACGATCCCGACGAACCGCTAACAATTGCAGGTATAGCAGTATAGCTTACTTGAATTCAGGCATTCAGCGTACAACTAAGCACTCGTTTTCGCAAGAAAAACCACAAAAACAAGCTTCAAAGTGATGAGCCAACATGATGGATGATAAGGGCTGCGGGCAAACAACGGAAACAGGCTCGGCGCGGTCCGTAAGATTAGATTGCAGCTGTTGCAAAGCTTATGCAGCTGCCTGAAAGAGGGTTGACGTCATTCGAAACCCTTCCAGCCTAGTAACTGCTTCGGTTCATTTTCTAGACTACCCCACTATGGGGTAGTCTAGTAGGGTATATCACACCGATCATAAAGCAGTAGTGAACATTGTTGTGAAGTAAATAATAATAAAGGCCGTGGTTAAAGTTACGTTGTAGTGTGTGAAATATCAAGTGCGCCGCAGTCACCGTGAGGGTGGCGTAAAAAGCTTCGCTTTCCAACCACCTTCACAGGGTGGATTGGCGGGCAATTTTTTTTTACTGTAGTCGCGTCGTCCTCCGAAGTGTGAAGCGATTTTTTTTGTTCCCGACCACAGAACGCATTTTTTTGCCTCGTGTTCATGTCCGTATGTGGGCTAGCGCGTTTGCATTTTTTGTGTGTCTTACCTAATTTGTGTACTTTCCGTGTCCATCTTGTGTTTGAGCATCGAGTCGATGCTTCATTGGGAGGGGGAATAATGCCACCTGGTGTTTTGAGCCCCCGAACGATCATCATTGCATGCCCAGCAAGAACGGCAAAGAAGACGACGAAGTGGAATATCCCGCACCAGCTAAAGAACCGTCCTTTCGTGTATGGCATTCTTCGTGTCTTGCTGCTGGTACTGTTGATTGTTGTTGCCTTAGCGCGTGACAATATACTCGAACAAAAGCATAGCTGCACTTTTTTTCGATTCGGCGCTCGTAAATTCATTTGATGAGCGGTCACGCAGTACAAAATGCAACCTTGCAGCACTGAGAAGCCTAGACTGCGAGCAGCAGTGCGACCACGTCCCCACTCTTTCGCACTTTCTTTGATGACGAATGCCCAGAGAACTGCACTCAAGATTGGTATGTCATATTTTTCGTTCTTCTATTGCAAAAGTGTACGTAATAGGCGTCATTTTTTAGTGTTGAAGACTGCTCACAGATGGCGCATCTGCGCAGTGCGCAGCGAAAAAGTTTGCGTTAGGTCGCGTTTCAGCACATGCAAGCGATACTTTTCTTTGTTCAGAACAGATTAAAAAGCAAAAAAAAAAAAGCTCAAGCAGGAACTCATCTGAGAGTTGTCCAAGTATGCGTAAGCATTGAGCCACTTGCTCATCTCTACGCAGCCCGGTGTCATTATCAATGTTATGAAATTTGATCCAACCATTGGAAAAGCGTACGTAATAATCCCCATTTTTCCGTGTTCAAGATTGCTCACAGATCGCGCCTCCGCGCAGTGCGCAGTGAGAAAGTTTGTGCTAGATGATGACTCAGCTCCTGCAAGGAATATATTGCTTTGTTCAGAACAGATTTAAAAAATCACGCAGAAACTCATCTGGGAGTTGTCTAAGTATACGTAAGCATTGTGCCACTTGCTCATCTCCGCATCCCAGTGCCATTATCAATGTCATGAAACTTGGTCCGACCAGTATTAACGACAGATCTGCGAACACGATCTGCTTCCGACGGTGGCGCAAGGTGAATTCATGACGCAAGCAAACTGCTGCAGGTGGTGGCATCCGGTGCGCTGATAACGTTCCGATCATCATAAGCTGTTGTCCTTCTATAGCGCCTTGTCCATCCGTGTAGAACTATTATGAACCATGACCAAAGGACTCCGGTGGTGGCACGGACCGGTCAAACGTACTCTGTCATGGTAGCGCGGACAATATCTTGAAAGAGAGCTGCGAAGCTGACAGAGAGTGCCGACCGCTGATAGTTCCGCGCGCTTTGTCTTCGCCACTTCGCGTTGAAGAGATGTGCACGTGCTCATACCTCGAAAGCGATCGTCTTACAGAAAGGACAGACGAATGGACGGATGGACAGTTTTCTCCTTGGGTAAGCAAAGAAATGCTTACGCATTTAAAAACTACAACAGCTCCGATGTATTTACTTTGTACGAAAGTGACCTTCGAGTCAGCTCGATAAAACCCGTAGACCACGCGGGCCGACCACGATCGCTGGTGTTGCGAAGAGGGCTCCTGCCAACACGACATGTGGCTTTCCCTCACAACATTCGTGGTGAGAGAAAGATGGAGAGTCGCAACAAGATGGAGGTTCTCCGCGCAACTCGGCCTCCTGTAGGTGCATATATCGGGTGTTTCAGCGAACACTTTAACAAATGTTTAAAGGTTGCCTATGGCAGATTGCACGATTCCAGTTCATGAGCTGGTCTACTCTGAGAGGCGGACATTACTTGCACGAAAATTGAAGCGCATGATTGACTAGTTAATAACAGTTAACTAATTAAGTGTTTAACTAATTACATTATGGCCCGTTTTGCAATATACAAATTCTAACCGTAGAGTTCGCACGGAGGATCCACTTGGAACGAATTCGTAGAATGGCACCAGTTTCGAGATAATAATTCCCCGAACTTTGCGGCGTTTCAGTTACTTTTGTGCTTCAATGCTTAAAATTACGTTTTTTTTTTTCAGAACGTTGCCAGCGCGCCGCTTTGAAAGAGCTCTCCTGCCGCGCTCAATCTGCCACGGAGTCGTACGTGTCATAAATCCTTGACGTTATCACCCTTTGCCGCCGAGTTGATACTAACGTGATCGAGACGGGCAAAGTAAGTCACGTCCTGAAAGGCATTGCTGATGATACATTCCACTTGCTGGCCTTTAAGGACTGTTCACTCGTTGAATACATTCATGAAGGAATGTAGGCGTCTTG
Source organism: Dermacentor silvarum (assembly GCF_013339745.2). Taxonomy (NCBI): domain Eukaryota; kingdom Metazoa; phylum Arthropoda; class Arachnida; order Ixodida; family Ixodidae; genus Dermacentor; species Dermacentor silvarum. The sequence continues at coordinate 164,870,042 of NC_051158.1, read as the reverse complement.
GAGATCTGAAGAGTCACTGCATCGCCCAACATTTCATGCCACTTCCAAACACTGCCGCTACATCGTCCTGCGCCGACGTTCAGCCGTCCAATCAGGGACCCACCACCGATAGCCTTGTCCGCATCGTGCGTCGTGAAATTGAAGCGGCGTTTGTCACCTTCCCATTCCGCACACCCTTCCGACTATTCTCGACCGACAGTACCTTTAATTCAAGCCGTCGTTGGGGAAGAGCTGGCTAACGTAGGACTCCAGACCGTTGGCTCGCTTCCTCAGCCTCGGGTCAGTTCTGTCGTTTCGCCTTATAGAAATACAGCAACGTTTCGCCGCTATCGTGATGCGGCTCAGTGAAGAACCCAGGATGACCAGCGCATCTGATTGCATTGCCACGGCAAGGCCATCACTGCCAATATCGGCTACCTTCCTCTCCTCGCTCATTTTTTTGACATGCATCGCGACGATGGTCAGCCTCTGTACTCTTCAGCTCGTAACAGCTCACCACTCCGAGACTCTCCTGCACCAACCCTCAGCTCCAACCGTTCACCTTCCCCGCACGATCATCATTCCCGCTCATCTCTGTCTCGCCTGTATTCATCACCGCACCCCTATGGGCGCTATTCCCAGGAAAACTGTGGGTGCTTTTCCGGCCGGAGGTCAATGTTACGAGACTGCGAGAAATGTGACAAAGACGACGTTGGCCAATGAAGAGAAGAAAACAACAATCGTAAGGATTGTCGTTTCCGCCAACTTGGTAGAGCTGCAGTTCTCTGTAGAGAGTTTGTAAATATATTTTCATGGATATCTTTTCCCGTGGTAATGTGCGTTGCATAAGAAAAAAAAATACATTTTAACAAGAAATAAAAGACGCACAGAAATGCACAAAATATTACATATATTCAAAAAATAGGCGATTAAGATATCTAGAATTTGTTTTAGGCCTTCCTATGTAATAAAACAGTATTCTAAATTACAGAAATCTTCCTCGTGGTATTTCCTATCAGTAAAAAATGATCAATTGCTCGCGCCAAAAGCTTTGGGCTACTCGCACAGTGCCATAGTCGATGCCAGACTGTTTTGGTGCAAACTGGATCCGCCGCTCTGCTAGTGGCACGGAATCATCCGGTACCTTAAGGGAGGCCCAGAAAGGAGCGAATCTCCCCGGCAACGGCAAAAACAAAAGCTGCAGAAGCTGCGCCTGTTGTTATTCCGGCCTGGGCGGAACAGTCACCACTGTGATAACTAAAACCCAACGAATGAACTTCATCTTTTCACACAAAGCTATCAGTTGCATCTGCAAAGTAAAGTGACAATGCAGCAGAATCGCGAAAAAATCACCATTTTGATCAAACGTCGGTGCCAGTTCATTGACAGCGGGTTTCGGGCAGCTCACATGAACACGGTAAGCATCACATGAACAGATACGTGCAGTTCAGTTCCGAGAACGCGTAGTAGTTAAGCTATTGTGAACAAAAAGAGAGATTACGAATTCAAGTCATGCCAAGTAAAAATGCCATAAAAAAAGCTGCAATCAAATAATAGTCGTCAAGCGGATTTCAACCCACGCACTTCAGGTTCCCCGTCACCTCTCCGGGGCAACGCGTTATATCACACGACCACAGAACAAGGCTGTGTTATATAACTACTTTCTTTCTTTTTTTTTCTTGCGTAATATTCACAGTGTTGCACTTGATGTTTGAAACGAGGTATAGCTGCGACGAGAAGGCAAGACGCAGAGCGATCGTCGTCGGTGTCTCGACAGCCTGGCGTCCGATCGTATGTTCACTCTCTCTCTCTCTTTCTACAGCGAAGCTGTTTATGGCTAGCCGATTCGTTCGTCCGTCACCTGTATGCCGAAAATATCAACAATGGCTCGAGCGTGTTCGTCTTCTGTCACAGCTGACTCGTTGGTGACCCTCGGCGCAACCGCGCGAACGCGCTCGTGCCACTGCTTACGCGTTCGTCGTCGTCGTTTTCTTCCACAGTTGGCTCCGTTGCCGCTCATCATTCCAGCGTAGAATTTCACTGCTCTCATCGTAACGGGGAGGCCACGTTTACGGGGGTATAGGTCATTGCTTAAGGGTTATGAGTCATTCGTTGTCTTACCGTGACGGACAGATTTAATTTTGAAGCAAATTAATTTCGAAGAATCGCAAGCGGCAATGCCACAAAGGCGGACTGCGCGCATACCGTCAGTAACGACGTTTTCTCCGTCGCAGCTGAACGTGTATGTAACCTCATTAATAAACACAAATACGTAACCAATAATTGAGAAAGGCTTTAATGTACCATTGGGATTAACCCAATGATAAACACCGGGGCCACACGTTTCAGCTTCACTGGTTAACCACCTGTACTGAGTGCTTGGGAGGCGAATTTTTAAAAATCTATTATATTGGCACCCAAGGCGCATTTCTTCCGTTGCCGTCGCCGTCGCCATTAGGTTCGGTATAACGCCCAAGCGCGATAAAATCATCTCCGCGCGTCGTATGCTGTATGTGTGAGTGAAAGCGTGCGAGAGTGAGCCGGCGATCGCGGCTCAATCTCGCACACGCAAGGGAGGAAAGTGAGAAGGAAGTGCGGCGTCTTCCGTAGCGCGCGACGCTCCGGGAGGAGGGTAGGGAGGGGTGGGGGTGCGTTCTACTTGGACGAGCAGGCCAGCCCGGGCCACTGAATCTTGAAAGCTATCTGCGTCGGGGACAAATTCCGCCGTGCGCTGTGTTTCGCGGCTTAGTTCTCGTTGATGCGAGACATAGCACGAAAGTGAGATCGCTCGCTGCGGCCCCGCGCTGCCTCACTCCAGCGTTTTTACAGCGAGTTTCCGCGGTCATCGAGTGAGGTGTGTTCGTGTGACACCATGCTTGCTAATTTAGTTAGTATGCGTATCTTTACAAGTTGATGCGGCCGTTAAAACTACTATCCTTACTTCGTACAGCTCTCCACTAATTTGCTATCGCAAGCGATGCTTCGCCTTTCGGGCGAAACTGAGACTTTCCATTTTTTGGTGCTTTTCCTTTCCCTTTTGCGGCTACGCTGCGAGCACGTGCCGTAGTCGTGTAACACAAAGCTGTTAACAGTATTCAACAGATGACTTATCACACACATCCTGCTTCTCTGCAAATAATGTTCATGTCTCGTTAACCGGTGCCCAGGCAATGCAACAGATGGCAGCAGCTCTCTGTTTGCCATGTGTGGGATCGCTGGTGCGCCACTGCCTCCCAGTTTTGATCTTGCGCCGCCAAAATGTCTTCTATGTCCCCCAACAGTCCAAGCCGCGGGTGCTCTATGTTCTCCGCCTGTGGCAGAAATATGCAACTAAGGACGTCATTTATGGCCTTGAAGATTGTTTTTGTATGTTTTTTAGGCGCATTTCGCTACTTCAGCATGCAGCACTTCTTCCTTATCTTCTCTATTCCCTCTCACAAATTCTTGTTGTTACGGCAGTTTGAAGTTCAGTTCGTAATATTGCATTTCTTTCCTCTGGATAAAAGAACGCTTGATAGAGCCTGTGCTGTATCATCCCGTGGTCCTGTAAATAGAACTGCTTTTTAAAATGCGCTTCCCCACTAGATAGGTGCTGTCATCTTCGGCACGCAGTATCATCGTTCACAGCGATTTGGGTGGTGATTTCAACAAGCTAACACCTGCTCCTGCATGTATAGCGTACTGCCCCGCCCTTTTTTTCTATAAAGCATCCATGTCAAGCTCACGAAGACGCGCATTGCGTGCATGTGTTCTCTTTAGGTGCTTCTCTTGTGGCGTTGTTTACGCCGCAGCCTACATGGGGCCCGTCTTATCTTGCTGCGTTACGAGCCTCGTTAGAAAGTCACCTTGTCTCTGGAACATCGTGATGGCTCCAGTATAATGACGGTTTCTTGTGATTTCCCAATCCGCCAGCTGCCTGTCACGGCATGAGGGACATGTAGTGCTGCGGCACTTTCTGGATTAGCGTATGGACAATAATCCACACATATGTTGACATGTACATTTGTGTGTCGTAAAATGCTAAGAGACATAGAAGAGAAAGCGTACGCTGGTTATGCTGAAGTAAAGAGCCACTTGTATTTATCGCTGGTTCCACGTATCAGGTAAATCTGCACCTTTTCAAAAGCTATGCGCTACCAGATATCGACCGATCTTGAACGAGCAGTTTTCAGTTCAAGGAGTTTCTAAAAAGAGTGTTCGAACACTCGCAAGGGCAAGACATACAAAAAATAAAAAAAGAAAAGAAACAGAACAAAAGGAGGAGAAGCAATGCCATTTTTCTTGGAGCAAGCACTTACGCATGCGGTATTTAACACTTGGGCCAAGCAGTTCACCGCGTCTGCAGCGTGTTCTGCATCGCTGCAGACAGTAAAATTGCGACACCTAAAGTGTAATTTACTTGATAAAAAAGTCCCTCTTAAGGTTATAGTGCCATAATACCGTCAGTATACGTACCTCGAAAGTAGGCCAAAGCCTGCGCATGGCACCTTCTAGGTCTCGTTGGTCGTTAACGTAAGGTATATTTGGATAGACGTCTATCACACCATAGTGGAAGATTCGGTCTGCCCATAGGCTGTGGAGTATTGCTTTGTCGACATTCCCCCGATGAATGTGGGTAACGAATATGGTTGCATATCTAAATACGGAATACAGAAGTATCATCGGATATTTATAAACAGTTACACAAAATAATATATACGCCTTTCCGCATCAGTCGCACTCATCAGCGACCCTACCAACTTCAAGACCGCTGTTCAGAATGCCATTTGTTAAAACTTTTGTTTGTATTTTTACTGCATTATTTTTTGTTTTTGACTCCACTCCTTTCTGTAACGCCTTCGGGCCTTGAAAGTATGTGAAATAAATAATAAATAAATAAATATACAATTAACAACCTGGCTAATATCGTAAATAATCACAGCAAAACCGAACTAACATCGCGCAAATTTGGTGGTGCTTTTCATCCTCTGTCCTTTAAACACGCTGCTCAATCTTCATGCCGTTTGCAAATATCCAACATTAGCAAAGTTGTTATCGTCGGACATCTCTCCGGGAAATTGGTGTAGTTCAAATTTGCGAACCCGACTCTGCGCAGAGACTGCGCTTTATCTATAGCTGGATAAAAATATGATACGAATAAATTCTTATCAATTGAAATTTATCAAATATACAAAGGGCTTAAATGCTGGTAAATTTTTTACAGCACATAATATACTATTTACTATGGGCGTCTGGTCCACTTTTTGTTTTGTGCGATATACTCCCCTGAATTAAATGCAATACTGCCACAATCTATCATTAAGGATAATGCAAGAACGACATGTTTCGACAGAAGAGAACAAGCGAATCAGTGCGTGCTCCATACTCACTCATTAACCTATTTACTTCAGGCAAAACGTTGGTGTCACTGAACTAAAGTTAGGTTTTTACAGAGGCATATTCACCACAGGAGTGCCGAGAGAGTGCCGACAGTCCCACATATTTCCGTCCACAACACTACTGGTAATTTGCTTGGCATTCTACTTCCTACGGTCAGAAAAAGCCTTACTTCCAATAGAAAGAAGAGAGGGGAGCGCGAGATGGAGACGAAGTGATTAACAGTTATCGAAGTGAATAATGTACGCAGTGCCGATGAAGGGCGAAATGCATTCAATTAAAAGACAAACGGAGAAGTACCCTCATCTAGGTACCTGTCACCACATGTTGCAGGAACCACGCATGTAAAGGGGTGAGACTGCTGGCATTCTTGTCAAGCGTGTGCACACTGGTTTTAATAGTGAGAGGTTGTAAAAGCAAACGTGGAATCAGTTTTATTTTGGTGGTGATGAAACAGGCCTGATTACAGTTTATCATGTGTCCATTAGGCACAACATGCTCTGCGAGGGCATTAGATGCCACATCCTTATTTCTTATTTACACCATTAAATATTCATCAGACTTCAAAGTGGTCGACCAAGGCTCCGTTGAATCTTTGTTCTTGCACTTTCGATTACTTACAGACAGAAAGACGAAATTTTATACAAAGTCGATTCGTTTCGTGGAACAATTCAGGATCACATATTGTCAGACTTGTCTGAGGATTGCTTGTAGATGGGTAGTTGGATAGCACTGGTGAGCTTCATCAACACAATTGCCGAATGAGCACGAAAGTACTGGATTACAAAGTTGATGAGTTACTGCGAGCCAGTTGATAAGAAATTATCAAGGAACTTTCGACGTACGCGGGAAGTATTGTCTGCCTCCAATTTTTTTATCCCTCCCACAACCTGTTCATGGCTTCTTGAAGTATTCACTAAACCAGAATTCATTAGAATTACATGCCGCTCTTATTGATCTTGTTTATTTTCCAATGTAGAGTACAACGCAATAACTTTGAGGAATTATTTCTGAGCTGCAACTGCTCACGTTAGCCCTCAGATGAAACGTTACCTAAAAATCAGGGTAGTTAACCGGACTCAGCCTGGCTAACCTCCCTGCTTTTTCTTATGGTCCCCTTTCGCTCTGTGTAACCGTCAAAATTAGGGAGGTTTTATACTCACTCGAAGTCAATGGCTACACCAAACTGTGTTCTCGAACTTCTGCGGGCTTCTCGGCGAAAACGCTGAAAGTTGGGCAAAAGTTCTTCTGTAAGCGAATTCTTGTAATCCTTGTAGAGGGACTCGTACAGAGCAAAATCACAAAGACCGTCTTCAGGAAACCTTTGTGCTGACGTAAGCTTGGCGCCGTAGACGCATGTCAAAGGCCTCTGGGGATTTTCTCGTTCTGCCGAAAGAGTTACAGAATATTAACAACAAGAAGACATAAAAATCCACATCTGCTCCACTGCTAAGAATTTCACTATCACTTACATGAACCACTGTCGTCGTAGTGAATGACACGCAATAATAACCCCAGAAGAAAAATGTAATGAATTGATGGACATTACCAGAGGTCATTCTACGCAAACTGACCAGGTGTTTTTTTTTTTGGCCATCACGGATCGTA